>NC_091202.1:27439444-27459444 GCF_040958095.1 Procambarus clarkii | reverse complement strand
CACGTAATATTTCGCATCTGTTCGCCTGGCTGTAATTAAACATCTGGTTGTAAACCTATTGACGGATCGTGTTCAAAGGAAACCTAATGTGATAAGGGTTTAGATGAGCACTGGGAAAGGAAAGCTACTAGCTACAGATGCAGTCACCTCCTACATGTGACAAGTCAAGAGCCATGTGGAATATTCCTGTGGAAGAGCCATGTGGAATATTCCTGTGGAAGAGCCATGTGGAATATTCCTGTGGAAGAGCCATGTGGAATATTCCTGTGGAAGAGCCATGTGGAATGGTCCTGTGGAAGAGAGCGTGTTAACTGCCTGTCCAACAAGCTTTATGGTGATTGGACAGTTCCAAGTTCCATGAGCTTATCCGAAACACTCATGGCTCTGATATAGTAATATTGGAAGCCTTTCTCTCTCACCTTTCCTCTCTCTACCTATCTGCTCACGAGAATGACGAGAACCTATCGTGAGGCATCTACGCATCTAAGATTTCTTGAACCTACGACCAGCCTCCCAATTACCTACGGTAATACACTCAAGTGTAGTCGTACGTGATAAAGTTGTTCTCTAAATGTTCGACTACTGTTCGTAAATTCGTAACTTTTATATCAAAACGGATTAAGAAGTTTATTGATAAAGGCGACGGCTTCCGTTGTCTCACTTGAGACACCCAGCTGTGTTATTGTGTTATAATTAGATGAATTAGATGAGAGATTAATTAGATTAATTAGATGAAAGAATAATTAGATTAATTAGAGAATTAGATGAAAGGATAGCAACTGAAATTATATAATTCATTACTCATAAATGTGCAGACACGAGAGAAGAGGTCACGCCGCTCGTGTATCTTGAGATGATGATTTCGGGGCTTAGTGTCCCCGCGGCCCGCTTTTCGACCAGACCGGGTCGAGGGTCGAGTGTAGGAGGAAAGTAAACCACCGCTGGGTCAATAGGTCAAGCACGGAAGCAAAAGAGAGGACCAAAACCAAGTCTGAAAATAACAAATTAAAATAAACTAGGAACTGAGGACAATAGAAGGACACTAAAGAGAGCCAGAAATGAATACTCCCGAGCCAGAAGAGAAGCCGAGAGTCCATTTAATAATGATATTACGGCTAAAGGACCAGCCAAAACGGTTCTATAGCCATATAAGAGTACCACAACAGAGAGAAACCATGCAATCAGGAGTTTTTTACAATAAAATCTATGCAGAGATCAAGGTTGCAAGATGAAAGGCTGGAAGAAACAAGGGATACCAAAAAAACTAGATGTGGCAAAATCACTGGACCCAGATTTAATCTCACCGTGGCTGCTGAAGGACTTTGTCACATGGTATTTAAAATGTTCATCAAAATGCTTGAGAAACCTCCCAGAATACTAGGGAAAAAAAGGACAGACGTAGTCCCAATATTCGAAAAATGTGATAGACAACAGGTACTAATTTACAGACCACAGTCACCGACAATTGCTCAGTGTAAAGTGCTGGGGAACGTAATCAGACTGATAATGGTGTACAAATCCACAAGGGTCGTGACGAGGATTCGAACGAGGAATGTTAGGACATACTCATGTCTTAACTCATGTACGAGGAAGTCAACAAATGGAATTCACAGAAAGGAGAAGGTCTGGAAGCCACCTCCACCCACAAAGTTAAATTGGAATTCTAACATTAAGATAGTACAGTTATAATACAACGGGTACAGCAGGGCCAGGAGGCGAGGCATGAAGAGCTAGAGCTCACTCCACCACAGACACAGATAGGAGAGTACTGATAGGTAAGGACACCGCTCGTGCAGACAGTGGGCAGACAAGGAGCAGAGTTTTCACCGCAGAATGACTCGGCTGGTCAACACTGGCTGCCTTCCTCTCACTCACACTGCCTCTGGTCCTCTGTCATTGTCTCTCTCTCTCTCTCTCTCTCTCTCTCTCTCTCTCTCTCTCTCTCTCTCTCTCTCTCTCTCTCTCTCTCTCTCTCTCTCTCTCTCTCTCGTGCGACGATACACATATCTGGTGCTGCCTGGCAACCCTTCACATCACATGTTTCTGCCTATTACACATCCTTGACAACAGATGTTTCTGCCCATTACACACCCTTGACAACAGATGTTTCTGCCCATTACACACCCTTGACAACAGATGTTTCTGCCTATTACACACCCTTGACAACAGATGTTTCTACCTATTACACACCCTTGACAACAGATGTTTCTACCTATTACACACCCTTGACAACAGATGTTTCTGCCCATTAACACACCCTTGATACTCTCTCATCTCGGCATTTGAAGACCCAGACGCCAGTGGCTACTCTCATTAAAATTTGCAGGGTGACTGATCTGTGTCGGGGTGTAGGAAGGACTGTCATAGGTCGGCCAGGGATGGCTTCATGGCCCATCTTTAAGGGGGGTTTGGCCCCTTCATGTCACGCTTTGTGAAGTCTGTGGAGATGTTATATTCGGCACAGAGTTCATATAGTTTGATAATTACTTCATATTATTACAGAATTCAGATATTGACATGAAAAACGCATGTTCTGATAGCAAATGGTCTGGGGGCGACCCGTGCACTACCGGGTACCCCTGCTAGTGTGGGGTATATATATATATATATATATATATATATATATTCATTATTCAACGCTCAAACTGCATAGCAAATACACCAAAGGATAAAATGTAAATGTTAAATCGCATTTACTATTAAAAAATAGCTCCCTAATAACCCAATACTTTCAATGATATTCTAAGAGGGTTTCTCTCCGGAATGAGTTCCCACAAGACATCCTTACGTCGGCCAGACGGTGGTCGAGCCTCGGCCCAGCTTCTCTCCCCCCCTCCCCCTTGTGACAAACACCATGACTTTTATATATCACAGTATAATGCAGGGCAATCCTGATATATATATATATGTCGTACCTAGTAGCCAGAACTCACTTTTCAGCCTACTATTCAAGGCCCGATTTGCCTAATAAGCCAAGTTTTCCTGAATTAATATATTTACTATATTTTTTTTCTTATGAAATGATAAAGCAACCCTTTTCTCTATGTATGAGGTCAATTTTTTTTTATTGGAGTTAAAATTAACGTAGATATATGACCGAACCTAACCATGCCTACCTAACCTAACCTAACCTATATTTATGGGTAAGGTTAGGTTAGGTAGCCAAAAAAAGCTAGGTTAGGTTAGGTTAGGTAGGTTAGGTAGACGAAAAAACATTAATTCATGAAAACTTGGCTTATTAGGCAAATCGGGCCTTGAATAGTAGGCTGAAAAGTGCGTTCTGGCTATTAGGTACGACATATATATATATATATATATATATATATATATATATATATATATATATATATATATATATATATATATATATATATAAAGACGTAATACCAAACGTACTGTCGTATAATCGTCTAACACGATTCTTAAAAGGGATTGCAAATAGTGACCATGCTTTTTTTATTTTACAAGCTTGCACTATGCAAGCTTGTAGTCAAGCTGCAGCTCTAAGCTGTCTCAGCAGACTGAATTTTTTGGTACCATAAAAATGACCGTATTAATAATAACTTGTACGCTACTTTTTTTTAAGAATTAAGTATTTATAATACATTAGTAAACCTGAGGAATTGCTTTTTCCGTACTTGAAACTCAAGCGTTTTCTTAGCTGAAAATTCAGTAATTGTCAAAAGAAGGCGTTGGAATATAGTGTGATGAGCAGTGAGAGGCAGGGCCAGCCATCCAGGTTGATCCATGTGGATCCAGGTGGATCCAGGTGGATCCAGGGAGGATCCAAGTAGTAGCGCATCAGTGCACCTGTTGAGGGGGAACCATTTTACACTCTCCACTCCATCAACCACCGTTATACAAGCGGTGTGGTCAACTATCAGTTCGGTGACCTTCTGAACGCATCGCAGCGGTCGTGGTAACGTTGAAACCCATACACCATAAGCTTCTCCTCTGCCAGAAGATTACAGTGCAGAGATACAGCGCAGAGGTTCTCTAATACAGTGTAGAGAAGACGTTTCGTCTTTGGGGCTCACGAAACCTTGCTAATTATATTGTGTAATTTTTATCAGGCGGCAAGTTAGAGTTTTGTCTAAATTTCCACTACTTCCTTGAGTCGTTCGTGATTCTGAAATTCTCATATTCACATAACTATGCTCTCAGCATATTTATGTACATAACTATGCTCTTCTATCATTCCACACAGCTTCATTTATATTTTCTCTCTCGTGTATGATGCTGCCTTCAACATGGGTCGCTACATATATATATATTTTTTAACGGTATTGTTAGTTTTCCGTCCATTTCTTCCGGAACTTCATTTAATGCCCCAGCACTCGAATAGAAGCAGTGACAATAATGACTGACGTGTTTACGGTTCTGTGGTGGGAGAATTGTTGGTGTTGTTGAAGAGTGTGTTTGGGTCGGTGTGTGTGGGTGGTGGAGCAGAGTTGGCAGGTAGCAGCATAATATCTTCCTCACTGTAACTATTTTAACTACGCACAACCATTAGTAGTGACGTATAATGTACACGTGGTTTTCATCGTTGTAATCATCGCTATTTCCCCGGGCACTGCCGGGTGGCTAGTCTATATCCATCATCATCAATCCCTTCCCTGTCCTTCACCATCTTCCCTCTCCTTCACTTTCTCTTCATCTCTGTAACCAACTCCACTAAATACTGGCAGCATTAATAAAGTACACAAGACAAAGTTACAAATAATTTAGACAATAATATGGTGAATGAACGTTAGTGAGGATAAGCAGGCGATGAGTCACAATAACATGGCTGAAGGATGTTGACCAGACCACACACTAGAAGTTGAAGGGACGACGACGTTTCGGTCCGTCCTGGACCATTCACAGTCAACTTGAGAATGGTCCAAGACGGACCAAATCGTCGTCGTTCCTTTAACTTCTAGTGCGTTAGTGAGGATAGTCTGGTATTGTAGAGATGTTGGAATGTGGTATAATGTGTCGTGTCGTGAATAAGAGGTGCCTTGGATTTCGACCTTGACCTGTCCATGATCGTCCCTACACAATGACCAGTCACCCTGCAAAGTTTGGCTGGGGGCCCCAGCCACCCCCCAGCATCTGGCTCCCAACCTCGAATAGACTAATATTATCTTGTATACATATTGATAGACAACGCCCTGGAAACACAAACCGTAATGGTCTCTATTTTCCGCTTGTTACAACTTGTAATAAAGTTGTTGCATCTTGGTTTAACGTGTTTATGACGTATTAGAACGTTGTTACAACTTGCTATATTGGTTGTTATAACTGGTTAGGTGGTGTTAAAACTTGTTTGAACGTTGTACCAACGTCGTAGTTTCGGTGTGTGTTTAACGGGGCCACAAAAACGGTGAATCAACCTTCCCTCTTATAATTATACGTAATAATTACAAGGTTAGAAGAACAAAAATTCCAACGCTTGCGTGTATTTTATTTTTTATTTATTTTTTTTTGGTTGGGGGGATTTATTATAGATTGGCAGAAGTATATTGAGTATATATATATCATTTTTTCCCCATTGTTGAGATTGAAAAGCATTTTTAGGTCTGTTTAGGTCTCTCTAGAGAAGTTACCGACCAATCTTCCCTTGTATACAACCCACTACAGTTGTATAATCCCTGTTTACCGCTAGGTGAACAGATGTAGCAGGTGTAAGGAAACGTCCTACCCGTGAGCGCTGCTCAGTTCAATCCATTGAGCCGACTGCACTGAGCACAACAGTTGCCACATTCCTCTAAACAATGCATAATAAATGAAGAAGTAATGAGTATAGATATTGCAACATATGTGTACACCTGCATGGTAAACCTCTTTACGATCTCTGCTCTACTCACCGGCCCCTGTAAACCCCGGTAAACCCCCCCCCCCTGTTACACCTACCCCTGTTGCCCCCTGGCTACCCTGAGTTCTGTCGTGATAAGTCAAAGGTCAGGGCAGGATATTGGTCACTAGGCGGGGCTGGGGGGGAAGGAACGGTAATTTAAGCACCAATTGCCAGTGACGTTCGAGCCTTTCCACCACCCTTCACTCACCTAGTTCCTCCTATAGTGCTGACGTTTTGCATTTGTTCTGCCCCTAATGACATTGTTCTTCACACACAGGCACGTGTTCTAGTTCAGCCTGAGTCATGAACACACAATGCAGGTGTCGGGGATGGCTTAGTGACTATGCAATTGTTTTCAACAGCAGGTGTATTTGTGTGTGTGTATGTTTGTTTATGTTTGATCTAACGCAGTTGTCTGCATTTGCACCTGTAACAGTCATCTAGGCCTATATACATGTGTGTTAATTCTTATGTTTGCAAACGATCGATTAATATGTTTTAGTTATGTATTAACATTGAGCAGTTGTGATTCTATAACGATTAGTTTTGAGAGTAGAGATTTGGGCGTAGAGCTGGATTGGATATAGACATTTCAACGGAGTGGATTAGAATGAACAGACCATGTTTGGTTGGTCCTTATGTAGTGGTTATACCATGTGTGGATGGTCCACATGCTATTGGTTAGACCATGTGTAGTGAGCCCACATCCCAGTGGCCAAACCATAGGTGATCGTTCCTTGCCTATTTTAGGGCATGAGACCTACGCCTTCCATGGGGTTAGAAGAATCCCCATGTCCTCCCCCCGAGTTGGGGGGGTTGCACACCCTGAAACGGAAGCCCAAACCCCCTAATTTGGGGGGTGTAAGGGGGCGCCCAACCCACCTTGGGGTACAGCCTTCCTTGGATAGTGAGGAAGGGGTGTCACACCACCCTCTAAGACAAGAGGTTCACGCCTCTCGAAGGTTCAGAACCCCGGAATGCGTTCCAATCTTCTCTTGGGTGGGGAAGGTTTGCTTCGTCACCTGACAAATGGTTGCGTCCCCCAGACTGCCTCTTAACGTGGCTCCGGACCGACTCCTTCTTATATACTAATTGCCAGTACGTCTGCTGTTGCATTTATACACTGTGTGTGTCCAAGGATTACCTGTGTGTGTTGATGTTTCACAGTCGTGTGTGTGTGTGTATAAATGTATTTTTATGTGTATATGTATAGCGCCAGTTTATGTATATATGGGATATATGGTAGAGGTTTTATTAAGGCTTTTTGGTGGGATATGAATGAAGTCAAATGTATAGTTGTGTTCTGTCTAATTACCCACTGGGTTTCTCTGTCTCCTTCTGTCTCTGTCTCTCTGTATGTCTGTCTCTGTCTCTCTTTCTCTCTGTCTCTCTTTCTGTCTGTCTGTCTGTCTGTCTATCTGTCTGTCTGTCTGTCTGTCTGTCTCTCTCTCTCTCTCTTTCTCTCTCTCTCTCTCTCTCTCTCTCTCTCTCGTGTCCATGAAGCAAGACTTACGGTTCGGTAAACATTACAATGACTATCTCTGACATCAGCACGACCGCCAGTAACACCACTTTTGGTTGGTGCCTCACGAGTATCAAGCTGGGCGTGGCACTCCCTCAAGCTGGGCGTGGCACTCCCTCAAATAGCGCCAAGAAGGCGATATTAAACATATTTTAAATACATCAACACAATAGATCAACAAAGCCATGAATATCAATTGTATAAGTTTAGATTTAGGAAAGACCTGGGTAAATACTGGTTTGGAAACGAGGGTGTTGATTTGTGGAACAGACTACCGCGTAACATATCGACGTGGGAACAATGGGGTTGTTTCAAGCGTAGGCTAGACGCTTGTTTGAATGTGTTTGGGTAGATACTAGGAGCTGTCTCGTGTGGGTTTATCAGCCTATTGGGGGGCTTCTTTAATGCTTATGGTCTTATGTGTGTGCGTGCGCGTATGAGTGCCATGTGTGAGCGCCGAGTGAGTGCCCTGTGAGCGCCGTGTGAGCACACAGGGTATCGAACCGGGGCAGGAAGTGGCAGCTTGAACGTAATTACTGACTCTTTATTTCACCTTTACTGCCGTGATATTTTGCACCTTGGTCTGTGGCATTGTTTAGTGAGGACAGCTTAAGCCGTTTGTCGTAGAAAGGTCAGGCAACTTAAGCTGGCGTCTGTCGTAGGAAGGTCAAGCAACTTAAGCTGGCGTCTGTCGTAGGAAGGTCAAGCAACTTAAGCTGGCGTCTGTCGTAGGAAGGTCAGGCAACTTAAGCTGGTGTCTGTCGTAGGAAAGTCAGGCAACTTAAGCTGGCGTCTGTCGTAGGAAGGTCAGGCAACTTAAGCTGGTGTCTGTCGTAGGAAAGTCAGGCAACTTAAGCTGGTGTCTGTCGTAGGAAAGTCAAGCAACTTAAGCTGGTGTCTGTCGTAGGAAAGTCAGGCAACTTAAGCTGGCGTCTGTCGTAGGAAAGTCAGGCAACTTAAGCTGGCGTCTGTCGTAGGAAAGTCAGGCAACTTAAGCTGGCGTTTGTCGTAGGAAAGTCAGGCAACTTAAGCTGGCGTCTGTCGTAGGAAAGTCAGGCAACTTAAGCTGGCGTCTGTCGTAGGAAAGTCAGGCAACTTAAGCTGGCGTCTGTCGTAGGAAAGTCAGGCAACTTAAGCTGGCGTCTGTCGTAGGAAAGTCAGGCAACTTAAGCTGGCGTTTGTCGTAGGAAAGTCAGGCAACTTAAGCTGGCGTCTGTCGTAGGAAAGTCAGGCAACTTAAGCTGGCGTCTGTCGTAGGAAAGTCAGGCAACTTAAGCTGGCGTTTGTCGTAGGAAAGTCAGGCAACTTAAGCTGGCGTCTGTCGTAGGAAAGTCAGGCAACTTAAGCTGGCGTCTGTCGTAGAAAGGTCAGGCAACTTAAGCTGGCGTCTGTCGTAGGAAAGTCAGGCAACTTAAGCTGGAGTTTGTCGTAGGAAGGTCAGGCAACTTAAGCTGGCGTCTGTCGTAGGAAAGTCAGGCAACTTAAGCTGGCGTCTGTCGTAGAAAGGTCAGGCAACTTAAGCTGGCGTCTGTCGTAGGAAAGTCAGGCAACTTAAGCTGGAGTTTGTCGTAGGAAGGTCAGGCAACTTAAGCTGGCGTCTGTCGTAGGAAAGTCAGGCAACTTAAGCTGGCGTCTGTCGTAGGAAAGTCAGGCAACTTAAGCTGGAGTTTGTCGTAGGAAGGTCAGGCAACTTAAGCTGGCGTCTGTCGTAGGAAAGTCAGGCAACTTAAGCTGGCGTCTGTCGTAGAAAGGTCAGGCAACTTAAGCTGGCGTCTGTCGTAGGAAAGTCAGGCAACTTAAGCTGGAGTTTGTCGTAGGAAGGTCAGGCAACTTAAGCTGGCGTCTGTCGTAGGAAAGTCAGGCAACTTAAGCTGGCGTTTGTCGTAGGAAAGTCAGGCAACTTAAGCTGGCGTCTGTCGTAGGAAAGTCAGGCAACTTAAGCTGGTGTCTGTCGTAGGAAAGTCAGGCAACTTAAGCTGGCGTCTGTCGTAGGAAAGTCAGGCAACTTAAGCTGGCGTTTGTCGTAGGAAAGTCAAGCAACTTAAGCTGGCGTTTGTCGTAGGAAGGTCAGGCAACTTAAGCTGGCGTTTGTCGTAGAAAGGTCAGGCAACTTAAGCTGGCGTCTGTCGTAGAAAGGTCAGGCAACTTAAGCTGGCGTCTGTCGTAGGAAAGTCAGGCAACTTAAGCTGGAGTTTGTCGTAGGAAGGTCAGGCAACTTAAGCTGGCGTCTGTCGTAGGAAAGTCAGGCAACTTAAGCTGGCGTCTGTCGTAGAAAGGTCAGGCAACTTAAGCTGGCGTCTGTCGTAGGAAAGTCAGGCAACTTAAGCTGGAGTTTGTCGTAGGAAGGTCAGGCAACTTAAGCTGGCGTCTGTCGTAGGAAAGTCAGGCAACTTAAGCTGGCGTCTGTCGTAGGAAAGTCAGGCAACTTAAGCTGGAGTTTGTCGTAGGAAGGTCAGGCAACTTAAGCTGGCGTCTGTCGTAGGAAAGTCAGGCAACTTAAGCTGGCGTCTGTCGTAGAAAGGTCAGGCAACTTAAGCTGGCGTCTGTCGTAGGAAAGTCAGGCAACTTAAGCTGGAGTTTGTCGTAGGAAGGTCAGGCAACTTAAGCTGGCGTCTGTCGTAGGAAAGTCAGGCAACTTAAGCTGGCGTTTGTCGTAGGAAAGTCAGGCAACTTAAGCTGGCGTCTGTCGTAGGAAAGTCAGGCAACTTAAGCTGGCGTTTGTCGTAGGAAAGTCAGGCAACTTAAGCTGGCGTCTGTCGTAGGAAAGTCAGGCAACTTAAGCTGGCGTTTGTCGTAGGAAAGTCAAGCAACTTAAGCTGGTGTCTGTCGTAGGAAAGTCAGGCAACTTAAGCTGGCGTCTGTCGTAGGAAAGTCAGGCAACTTAAGCTGGTGTCTGTCGTAGGAAAGTCAGGCAACTTAAGCTGGCGTCTGTCGTAGGAAAGTCAGGCAACTTAAGCTGGCGTCTGTCGTAGGAAAGTCAGGCAACTTAAGCTGGCGTTTGTCGTAGGAAGGTCAGGCAACTTAAGCTGGTGTTTGTCGTAGAAAGGTCAGGCAACTTAAGCTGGCGTCTGTCGTAGGAAAGTCAGGCAACTTAAGCTGGCGTCTGTCGTAGGAAAGTCAGGCAACTTAAGCTGGCGTCTGTCGTAGGAAAGTCAGGCAACTTAAGCTGGCGTCTGTCGTAGAAAGGTCAAGCAACTTAAGCTGGTGAAGAATTTTCTTTAGAAAATTATTGTACTTTTCTAGATAGTTTTTAATAATTATACAGTTTAAGACACGATTATATAAGCCAGCGCTATAATTATCCTGTTTGAATTATGTTAGATTAGTTTATGAGTTATAAGGACCTTACTGTGATTAGTTTATGAGTTATAAGGACATGACTGTGACTAGTTTATGAGTTATAAGGACATGACTGTGATTAGTTTATGCGTTATAAGGACATGACTGTGACTAGTTTATGAGTTATAAGGACATGACTGTGATTAGTTTATGAGTTATAAGGACATGACTGTGATTAGTTTATGAGTTATAAGGACATGACTGTGATTAGTTTATGAGTTATAAGGACATGACTGTGACTAGTTTATGAGTTATAAGGACATGACTGTGATTAGTTTATGAGTAATAAGGACATGACTGAGATTAGTTATAAGGTCATGACTGTGATTAGTTTATGAGTTACAAGGACATGACTGTGATTAGTTTATGAGTTATAAGGACATGACTGTGATTAGTTTATGAGATATAAGAACATGACTGTGATTAGTTTATGAGTTATAAGGACATGACTGTGATTAGTTTATGAGTTATAAGGACATGACTGTGATTAGTTTATGAGATATAAGGACATGACTGAGATTAGTTTATGAGTAAAAAGAACATGACTGTGATTAGTTATGAGTTATAAGGACATGACTGTGATTAGTTTATGAGTTATAAGGACATGACTGTGATTAGTTTATGAGATATAAGGACATGACTGTGATTATTTTATGAGTTATAAGGACATGACTGTGATTAGTTTATGAGATATAAGGACATGACTGTGATTATTTTATGAGTTATAAGGACATGACTGTGATTAGTTTATGAGTTATAAGGACATGACTGTGATTAGTTTATGAGTTATAAGGACATGACTGTGATTAGTTTATGAGTTATAAGGACATGACTGTGATTAGTTTATGAGTAATAAGGACATGACTGAGATTAGTTATAAGGTCATGACTGTGATTACTTTATGAGTATAAGGACATGACTGTGATTGGTTTATGAGTAATAAGGACATGACTGAGATTAGTTTATGAGTAAAAAAGGACATGACTGTGATTAGTTATGAGTTATAAGGACATGACTGTGATTAGTTTATGAGTTATAAGGACATGACTGTGATTAGTTTATGAGTTATAAGGACATGACTGTGATTAGTTTATGAGATATAAGGACATGACTGTGATTAGTTTATGAGATATAAGGACATGACTGTGATTAGTTTAGGAGTTATAAGGACATGACTGTGATTAGTTTATGAGTTACAAGAACATGACTGTGATTAGTTTATGAGTTACAAGAACATGACTGTGATTAGTTTATGAGTTATAAGAACATGACTGTGATTAGTTTATGAGTTATAAGGACATGACTGTGATTAGTTTATGAGTTACAAGGACATGACTGTGATTAGTTTATGAGTTATAAGGAAATGACTGTGATTAGTTTATGAGTTACAAGGGCTTCAGGAGGAACGCAAGAAGAGCCTTCTGATGAGTCCTGTAATCCCAGCTGACACAGGTCAAGGAGAACAGCCGACCTGAGATGTCTTTTTTTCCTTTTAATCCATTGCTTCAGTTTCGTGGCCTAAAGCACTGCTTTTCATACCAAACAAAAGTACTTTTCATTCTTACTAGAAAATGGTGCGGCGGTACATAGGGATCGCTCTCGTGTTCCTGGACATGGGGAGGTACTGGGACGGGAGTTCGAGCCTCTTGCACAGTCTTAATATGTTATCGTAGATGTCCAGTGTGTAGTCTGTAATCTTGCGTTCAAAATTGGTTATTAAAACTTTGGTTTAGCTGGATTGCCTAGCTCATCTGGATCACTTAACTCACCCAGAGCTCACCTACCTCACCTTCCTCATCTGCCTCACTTTCCTCATCTTCCTCACCTGTCTCACCTTCCTCACCTGGACCATCTAGGTCACCAGGACCTAATTAACCTTTGCTGGACTGAGTTGCTTCCGGTACAAGGTCAGATGGGTTACGCCATTACATCCCTTGGCACTTTTTGTACTAAAGTTTTGTAATTTAGAAAGCTACGACCTGAGGGGCTAGGACTTGAAGACTAAGACTGGAAGGGTAAGTCTCGAAGGCTAAGATTTGAATGCAGCAACACAAATCGAGCAGCCTTTTGTTGCTCGTGGCCCAGTCTGTGTGAGAGTTGGTTGAGTTCACACGTGTTGAGAGGGAGAGATCAGGAAGCAGCTGGTCTGGGTGTGAGTGAGAGGTCAGGAAGCTGTTTAGTCTGTGTGAAAGCACCCAGTGTATGTCCTGGTCTAATGTCACTAAGGTGTCCTGGTCTAATGTCACTAAGCTGTTTTTGTCCTCGTCTAATATCACTAAGCTGCTTTTGTCTTGGTCTCATAGCACTAAGCTGCTTTTGTCGTGGTCTAATATCACTAAGCTGCTTTTGTCGTGGTCTAATGTCACTAAGCTGTTTTTGTCCTAGTCTAATATATCAATATCTAAAATATCATTTGCTATATTTGACTTACGTGTCGGTGAAACTTTATAATTATCTGAAGCGAAGTTGTTTGACCCTTATTAAAGGGGAGGAGGGATGATATCTTAACATCTTGACGTCCTGACGTATTGTTCAGGGTCCTCCCCTTCAGCCCCGTGTGAGATACACAGCTACTCGACCCTCTCGTGTGGAGTTGGAATCTAAATTGTGATAATGATGGGTTAGCCAGCTATCTTCCTCTCAGACTGTCCATCGTACATATAAGGTGAGATGGAGTACCTGGGGGTGAGCAGTCTACTTTCGCCTCTCCTCTATTAGTCTTCCCCTAAAGTTCCGTACATGGGAGAGATAAGTGGTGTTGAAGTACTGGAGAGAAAGACGTGGTTGTCTTGCTAGAGTTACTAAGAGCAATCTTGAAGGTTTAGTCCATGTGTACCTGTCAAAGATTGTTCAAAGGAACAGGGTCCATGACCGTAAGATCATGTCAGAAGATCATGTCTCAAAAGATCCTGAAAAATCCAACCCAGGTAGAAATAGTGAAGAAAATAGATTATAAAACAGGATATAATATAGGTTAAAGAAATTTGATATTTATAACAAGACATAAATTTTGATAAACTATGCAAGCCTCCCAATTCCGTGAAATTATTTGTCTCAGTGATTCTCCGTCAAGTATAATAAGCACATTAATTAGGACTGATATCATCCCTGTTGCTTGGAAGGTTGCTAACGTGGAACCATTTTTGTAATGAAGAAAGATAGATCTCAAGCGTCCAAAGTGCCGTCCAATTATCATTCCGTCGTGCGAGAAAAGATCTTTGAAGCAATAATATCAGATTTAAAGTGAAGACCTGATAATTTAACCTAACTTGCTGTTTTCATGAAGACAGAAGCTTTCATGTCATTCACCTGTATGGATCCCACGGATGTGTGGATGATAATTGACAGGAACTTACAATTTGTAAATAAGTGGGTAATGGCTAAGACAGTGAGAGTAAATGAATGAATAAGTGGATAAATGGATGAAAGAATAATGCAGATGGACTAGGAAACAGTACCTAGTTTAAATTTCAACTGCAAAAAAAGTCATACAACAGCTTACAATAGTGTGGCGAAGTCTTGATGGCTCAGGCTTCAGTGATTTTCCGCTCAATGTCGCTATTCCCGCGGGCTTCCCTAACTCACACCTGCCACCCTTACTCTCTCCCTAACTCACACCTGCCACCCTTACTCTCTCCCTAACTCACACCTGCCACCCTTACTCTCTCCCTAACTCACACCTGCCACCCTTACTCTCTCCCTAACTCACACCTGCCACCCTTACTCTCTCCCTAACTCACACCTGCCACCCCTTACTCTCTCCCTAACCCACATCTGTCACCCCCACTCTCTCCCCAACCCACATCTGTCACCCCCACTCTCTCCCTATCCCACACCTGTCACCCCCCACACTCTCCCTAACCCACATCTGTCACCCCCCACTCTCTCTCGGCTTCCCCCCCTTCCTCTGCCTCTTGCATAACATTCACCATCTTGGTCTTTGCTTTGAATGACTTCAATGAATCAAGAAACCTTGGCTAGCGATTCCTGGACGCGTTCTGTTCGTCTCGTGAGCGCTGTTCTTGCGTCGTGAACGCTGTTCTTGCGTCGTGAACGCTGTTCTCGCGTCATAAGCATTGTTCTCGCTTTGTCATTTTTTTTACAGCTCAGTGACATGGGTATCGTTCCCTGTGGTATAAGGGGGTTATATAATCACCATTCCTTCTGTTTTATACCCCTTGTTCCTTGTCCCTCATATCTCAGTTCTCAGTTATCTCAGTTCCTTGTCCTCATATCCCAGCTCCTTGTCCTCGTATCTCAGTTCCTTGTCCTCATATCTCAATTCCTTGTCCTCATATCCCAGCTCCTTGTCCTCATATCTCAGTTCCTTGTCCTCATATCTCTGTTCCTTGTCCTCATATCTCAGTTCCTTGTTCTTATATCCCAGCTCCTTGTCCTCACATCCCAGCTCCTTATCTTCGTATCCCAGCTCCTTGTCCTCATATCTCAGCTCCTTGTCCTCATATCTCAGTTCCTTGTCCTCATATCTCAGCTCCCTGTCCTCATATCTCAGTTCCTTGTCCTCATATCTCAGTTCCTTGTCCTCATATCCCAGTTCCTTGTCCTCATATCCCAGCTCCTTGTCCTCATATCTCAGTTCCTTGTCCTCATATACCTTTCATATGTCATATAGTTATTCTGGCTTAGTGCATTTTCCTCGTAACTGCCATAACTTACCAAGTTATAAACTTTAATGCTCTCTAATATGTCCTTTCAATGCATTAGCACCAGAAATGTATTTTTCTGTAAGCTTGCGAATGTCTGCGTTTGTCTGCGAATATCTGCTAATGTCTGCGAACGTCTGCGAATGTCTGCCAGCCCTCCCAGGGCCGTCTCTGAACCAAATACAGTTTGCATTTTGTTTTCCCTGTGATTTATCAGCATTGCATTATACAATAGCACAGGTGGAGGCCAGGAGTCGGGCGACGTTACAATCAGCATAACTAGCTGTTGTAGTTCCACCTTGGAAACTAAACTATCACTAACCTAACTAGCCTTAAGTCAACCTTCCTAGCTAGAAAGAGAGTTTTAGCTAACCGATATAACCCCCTCAACCTAGCATCACAAATGTGTATAAGTAACCAAACCAGTTCAGTGTCGATAGGGTGGGGTGAGGGGGAGAGGGGGGGGAGGGAGGGAATGGGGCAGTGCACGAAGCTGGTTGGTTATTAACGTCTTGTCATGTTACTGTGTGGTAGAGAGGTCAAGGGTGCTCCAGACTGTGAGAATCTGTCTCTCTCTCGCTCTGTCTCTCTCTCTCTCTCTCTCTCTCTCTCTCTCTCTCTCTCTCTCTCTCTCTCTCTCTCTCTCTCTCTCTCTCTCTCTCTCTCTCTCTCTCTCTCTCAGGTTTCACTGGAAGCCTCAGGCATCCCTCGTGGATTCAGTAGGCCTCCAGGCTGCAATCCTTTTTTTTTCTCATGTCGTGGCTTGGTTGTCTGGGGCGTGTGTACGTGGGGGACACCCACCACATTGGTTCGAATCCTCTATACGGCTCCTACGGATTATCTAAATGATAATAATAAGTAATTCTAACCACGTATTTTCAATGTCCAATTTCATTTACATCTCAGGCCGGGTGGTCTTTATCAGCTTAGAACCTGTACTGGCAGCCAGATTCATGGAGCTTGTACTGGCAGCCAGATTCATGGAGCTTGTACTAGCAGCCAGCTTCATGGAGCTTGTACTACCAGCCAGCTTCATGGAGCTTGTACTAGCAGCCAGCTTCATGAAGCTTGCACTAGCAGCCAGCTTCATGGAGCTTGTACTAGCAGCCAGCTTCATGGAGGTTGTACTAGCAGCCAGCTTCATGGAGCTTGTACTACCAGTCAGCTTCATGGAGCTTGTACTACCAGCCAGCTTCATGGAGCTTGTACTACCAGCCAGCGTCATGGAGCTTGAACCTGGCTTGTATATCAGTAACCACAATTCTCTCTACTGCTAACACTTGCTTGTGTTCTCTAAGAACAAGGCAAGGAGGAGCAAGAACATTAAGAACACCGTGACAGACCAGACGATGGACTCTGAGAAGGAGAGCTGTCAACAGATGCTGCAGACTAGGGAGAAGAGAATAAGGTGAGGGATTAGGGGGAGGAGCTTGTGAGATTTGCTGGAGAGATGGGGGATTGGGGAAGATGAATATGTGGGGGGGAAAGGGGGGAAACACAGGGGGGGAGAGATTAGAGAGGGGGGAAGGAGTGCTGGTCACTGTTTGGGGATTGATTGGGTCAATCCCATGATACAAATTGATTGGGATTCGGGTCCACTTCTGGGACGAGGTCTTCTTCACTTAGTGGCAAGAGAGACTGTGTGTGTGTGTGTGTGTGTATGTGTGTGTGTGTGTGTGTGTGTGTGTGTGTGTGTGTGTGTGTGTGTGTGTGTGTGTGTGTGTGTGTGTGTGTGTGTACTCACCTAGTTGTACTCACCTAGTTGTGTTTGCGGGGGTTGAGCTCTGGTTCTTTGGTCCCGCCTCTCAACCGTCAATCAACAGGTGTACAGGTGTGTGTGTGTGTGTGTGTGTGTGTGTGTGTGTGTGTGTGTGGCCTATATGAAAGTTACGTCCTCAAGTGAAACGAGTCTGGGCAGATTTCACGATTACGTCCAAGCGCGTGAGAACATCTGTAATTTATATTTATTTTTTGGGATCTTCAGAACTTTTGAAATATAACCCAGGGAAAAAAAAGACAAGAGCCTTGCGCTTACAGATGATGCTTAGACTTTGAGATGAAGCTTGAACTTACAGCAAGCAAGCAAGCGCACGCACACGCACGCACACACACACACACACACACACACACACACACACACACACACACACACACACACACACACACACACACACACACAGAGCTGAATTGACAATGTGGGAATTGACAGGGTAGACAAGGATGGATTATTTAGTACGAGCGGAGCACAAACAAGGGGACACAGGTGGAAACTGAGTACGCAAATGAGCCACAGAGACATTAGAAAAAACTTTTTTACTGTCAGAGTAGTTAATAAATGGAATGCATTAGGCAGTGATGTGGTGGAGGCTGCCTCCATACACAGTTTCAAATGTAGATATGATAGAGCCCAGTAGGCTCAGGAATCTGTACACCAATTGATTGACGGTTGAGAGGGGGGACCAAAGAGCCAAAGCTCAACCCCCCCCCCCCCACAAGCACAACTCGGTGACATCACCAGCCCCAGACGTCGTAGCCCCAGGCGTCGTAGCCACAGACGTCGTATCCCCCGGCGTCGTAGCCACAGACGTCGTATCCCCCGGCGTCGTAGCCACAGGCGTTGTTAAAGAGGCGGGAAAGACACCCTGTGAAGACTGGCCCGGGAAGGGGATGCTTAAGCAATGGAAAGGTTGTCTTATACCTACAAATCTTGGGTGAGAAATAGTCGATAATGCCTTCTCGACCTCATTATTTGAGGCGAGACTTTCACGCTTGGCTATTGCTGTGGCGGAGTGGGCTGCGTCGACGCTTTTGTTGTCAGGGTGGGCTGCGTCGACGCTTTTGTTGTCAGGGTGGGCTGTGTCGACGCTTTTGTTGTCAGGGTGGGCTGTGTCGACGCTTTTGTTGTCAGGGTGGGCTGTGTCGACGCTTTTGTTGTCAGGGTGGGCTGTGTCGACGCTTTTGTTGTCAGGGTGGGCTGTGTCGACGCTTTTCTTGTCAGGGTGGGCTGTGTCGACGCTTTTCTTGTCAGGGTGGGCTGTGTCGACGCTTTTGTTGTGACAGAGTGGGCTGCGTCGACGCTTTTGTTGTGACAGAGTGGGCTGTGTCGACGCTTTTGTTGTCAGGGTGGGCTGTGTCGACGCTTTTGTTGTGACAGAGTGGGCTGCGTCGACGCTTTTGTTGTGACAGAGTGGGCTGTGTCGACTCTTTTGTTGTGACAGAGTGGGCTGCGTCGACGCATGTGGCACCCGGGAACATGAAGGAACAACATACAAGCCAGGAACCTCAGAGCCAAGTAGTATTAAGGCCCCCCTGAACACGGGGGACTCATTCAGTGAGTCGACGCACCGCCTCTAAATGCTCCCCACGACGCCCCACCCACAACTACACATGCTGGAGACGGTGGTTGAGCGCTCCTCTCTCTGGACTCGTAATTCGATGGCTCCGAGTTCTAATCCTAGGGGCCAATTCTACTTGTATTTTTTGTTTTAATTAAGTACGTGAAAAAGCAGTGATTATTTTATTTTGGTACGCAGCCTCGCGAATAGTACATCACATTTTGGCTAATAAATCGCCAAAATAGGGCCAAAAACTGCTTTATTAAAAATAGCGGCTCGCAAAATTTGTGTTATGTCCCTTTTTTTGTGTGTGGGTCCTGGGTTAGGTTAGGTTCGGGCAATTTAGTACACCATTTTAGTGACTTCGTGAACGCTTCACTGGACGAGCAGCGGTGACCTCGTCTCTGTGTGTCGAATCATACATTATCTTGCGATGATTTCGGGGCTCAACGTTCCCGCGGCCCGGTCCTCGACCAGGCTTCCTCATAAATTAGGCCTTATTAACAGATTTTGGACCTGACTCTAAAAAATGAAATCAGGTCACCTGTTCACCTAGCAGTAAATAGGTACCTGGGAATTAGACAGCCGTTACGTGCTGCTTCCTGGGGATGTGTGTGTGTGTGTGTGTGTGTGTGTGTGTGTGTGTGTGTGTGTGTGTGTGTGTGTGTGTGTGTGTGTTAGAGAGAAATATATGTAGTCGACATAATAGAGGGAAAATAAATTGGTTAGAAAGGCGGGGTCCAAGAGCTAATAGATGGATTCTATTCACACACACACACACACACACACACACACACACACACACACACACACACACACACACACACACACACACACACACAATCGTCTTTACTCCATTCACGTTCATACACCTCTGCTTCTTGCCCTTCACCTCACTTTCACCAGAGTTCCTCCACTCTCCTCCACACACACACACACACACACACACACACACACACACACACACACACACACACACACACACACACACACACACACACACACACGTACTTATCCACACCTAGGCCCACACACCTCCACACTCCACCACACACACACACACACACACACACACACACACACACACACTCGCGCGATGACTCTATTGGGTTCACCGCAGATATTAAAGTGTTTGGAATAGCTACAAGGAAAGGTGACCAAGTTAATCCCTGAGATTAGAAATCTCTTCTATTGAGAGAGATCAAGAAACCTAAATGTTCCTTATCAACAAAGTCGAAGAGAAAGAGAAGAACATAACTGAAATGTATATACATGAATGTGTATACCATAAATGAAACATA
>NC_091202.1:27259444-27434444 GCF_040958095.1 Procambarus clarkii | reverse complement strand
TTTGCTTATCAGGACGCATGCGGAAGATATCTTGTTTAGTCTTAGACGCTGTTGTTGGATTGTTAAGATGCAACGAGTTTCTTTTGACTAATTAGCATGCACCTGTCACTCTCCCGCTCATGGCCGACGCCCCCCCCCCCCTTCCCATCTCTCTCTCTCTCTCTCTCTCTCTCTCTCTCTCTCTCTCTCTCTCTCTCTCTCTCTCTCTCTCTCTCTCTCTCTCTCTCTCTCTCTCTCTCTCTGTCTCTCTCTCTCTCTCTCTCTCTCTCTCTCTCTCTCTCTCTCTCTTTCTCTCTCTCTCTCTCTCTCTCTCTCTCTCTCTCTCTCTCTCTCTCTCTCTCTCTCTCTCTCTCTCTCTCTCTCTCTCTCTCTCTCTCTCTCTCTCTCTCTCTCTCTCTCTCTCTCTCTCTCTCTCTCTCTCTCTCTCTCTCTCTCTCTCTCTCTCTCTCTCTCTCTCTCTCTCCCTCCAATACCCTGCTGATGTGCCATTTGCCTTCCCTAGATGCTCATGTTGTTCAATACTTCTTCACCAAACTGACCTTCCAATTAATTAGTTGATAATTAGCATCTCTGTTGCACTGCAAGATGTGTGTGTGTTGCACACGACTCAGTTGTTACTGAGTCGTGTTCAACACTCGTAGTCTAAACTCCCCACCACCGGTTCTGTGTCAGCAGACGGTCTCGCTTCGTGCAGGTCGGCGTTCAATCCCCGACCGTCCAAGTGGTTGGGCACCATTCCTTCCCTTCCCCCCGTCCCATCCTTCCTGTCATCTCATCCATCAAATTCTCATCCTGACCCCTTTCCAGTGCTATATAGTCGTAATGGCTTAGCGCTTTCCCTTGATAATTATCTCTCTCTCTCTGTGTGTCACCAGCATAGCGAGCACAGCCAGCCCAGGCGTTCTGTGCTTCCGCTGTCACCTCCATCATGTCTCGTGTAATGCCACACGCAGCTTGAAGTACGTGACTGCTATTTTCCTCCCCTAAACAGCGCTGTTGCTCCTCCCTGTGGTGCGCTGTGGACTCTTCCCCAGGGAGGGGGGACTTTCTATTCTTTTACACTGGGGCCGGCGTGTGTAGAGCCATCTGTGGAGTGCCTGGCTCTGTTTACTGTGTACCAACTCCAGACATCCTGTCTATACCCATTCTTCCAAGACCACACCCTAAACTTCCTGTCTCCTCTGCCTCTTACGCCTGGTCTTCTTCCTCCTCTTTTTAATGCTGCTACGCCTACAATGCCTCTATGTTTGGTCGAGCCACAGCTTCACGCTTCGTCATAGTAACTGTGAATGTTACTACGCTGCCACACCCACCACATCCGCCACACCCCTGGTACTTTGATCATTATTTGCGTCGCTGTCATGTCTCTACTCTGTATTCTTCTATTGCTGTCTCTTCAATGATTGGGTTATAGCTCAACCATCAATTGGCTATCTCCGCCTGTGCTTGTCAGTGTGTGTGTGTGTTGTGGGTGTGTCTATTGGTGTGAGTACTCATCTAGTTGTGCTTGCGGGGGTTGAGCTCTGGCTCTTTGGTCCCGCCTCTCAACTGTCAATCAACTGGTGTACAGATTCCTGAGCCTATTGGGCTCTGTCATGTGTGTGTAATTACCCAAGTGTAATTACCTAAGTGTAGTTACAGGAGGAGAGCTACGCTCGTGGTGTCCCGTCTTCCCAGCACTCTTTGTCATATAACGCTTTGAAACTACTGACCACACCAGATATGGTCTGGTCTGGTAGTGTGTGTGCGCGTGTGTGCACGTGTGTGTGTGCGCATGTGTGCACGTGTGTGTGCGCGCATGTGTGCACGTGTGTGTGCGCGCGCGTGTGTGTGTAGACGCTATTTTTATCTTCATAATGATGGGTTCAGAGGTCAGGGATCTAAGGCACCAGTTTTTGTGCCTATAATCCAGTTCTGAAGATTATTACTCCCATTGGTCTAGTTCCCCCCCTCTCTGTACTCTACTTCCATCACCCTCCCCCTCTACCCCCTCTATACCCCCACCTCCCTCCACCCCACTCCCTTCCACCACACACACACACAAAGACCAAAGAGCCAGAGCTCAACCCTTGCAAGTACAATTAGGTGAGTACACACACACACACACACCGAGGGCCATCCCCCCCCAAGGGTTAAATCCCCCCCAAGGGCTATATCCTCCCCCCCCCCCCCCCCCACCCCTTCTCAAGCCTCGACCTTGGTCCTTATCCATCTTTGACAAAACTTTGACGATCAAGGCTAATAGGGGGTGGACCTTCGACAAGCCGCCGGCTTTCTGTCCTCGTCGAGGCCACTAGTGTTAGTGGCTCTCGGGTAAACTCGGGTAAAACTTCGGGACAGGTTTTGGTCACCTTGTGGTGAAGATGGTGCGCCTTATACTCACCTAGTTGTGCTTACAGGGGTTGTGCTCTGGTTCTTTGGTTCCGCCTCTCAACTGTCAGTCAACTGGTGTACAGATTCCTGAGCCTATTGGGCTCTATCATATCTACATTTGGAACTGTGTATGGAGTCAGCCTCCACCCCATCACTGCCTGATGTATTCCATTTCTTAATTACACTGACTCAAAAAGTTCTTTCTAATGTCTCTGTGGCTCATTTGCTTACTCAGTTTCCACCTGTGTCCCCTTGTTCGTGTTCCTTCCGTGCTAAATAGTTTGTCTTTGTCCACCTTGTCAATTCATTTCGTTAATTTTGAAGGTGGTGATCATGTTTCCCCTTACGCTTCTGTCTTCCAGGGACGTGAGGTTTAACTCCTGTAGCCTTTCCTCATAACTCATACCTCTCAGTTTTGGGACTAGTCTGGCGGCATACCACTGAACCTTCACTAACTTTGCCTTGTGTTTAACTTGGTATGGACTCCAAGCTGGAGCTGCATACTCCATTATTATGGAGTATATTAGTTCTTATGTTAACCAGTCTTGCATATGTCGCTGATGATATCCTTTTGATGTGGGCCTCTGGGGGACAGGTTCGGTGTGATATCAACCCCCAGATATTTCTCTCTATTTGACTCTTGCAGGATTTCACCTCCCAGATGGTACCTAGTGTTCAGCCTCTTGCTCCCTTCGCCTAATTTCATTACTTTACACTTACCCGAGTAAAACTTTAGTAGCCATTTTCTAGACCATTCCTCCAGTTTGTTCAGGTCGTCCTGTAGTCTCTATAAAACATTGAGAGGAATAAGTCTATACCCTCTGGAAGATCATTTACATATATCAGAAACAGGATGGCTCCTAGTACAGAGCCCTGTGGGACTCCGCTGGTGACATCTCGCCACTCTGAAGCGAGATGTAACTATGAGGCCCCCTCACAGTTACTCGCTGTTGCTTGTTGCTTAGATACTCCCTTATCCACTGGAGCACCTTATCTTTTAGTCCAGCCTGTTTCTCCTGCCTGTTTGGGTGGTCATTGTGGTGTGGTGCTGATGTGGTGGTAGTAAAGGTAGAGGTAAATGTTGTTGTAGTGGATAAATCATCAGTGGGAGAAGGTTCTTGTGGTAGAACAAGTGGTTGAGGTGGAAGGGGCTGCCGTCCTAAGTGCTGTTGAGGTGGAAGGAGCTGCCGACCAAAGTGCTGTTGAGGTGGAAGGAGCTGCCGACCAAAGTGCTGTTGAGGTGGAAGGAGCTGCCGACCAAAGTGCTGTTGAGGTGGAAGGCGCTGCCGACCAAAGTGCTGTTGAGGTGGAAGGCGCTGCCGTCCAAAGTGCTGTTGTGATGGAAGGAGCTGCCGACCAAAGTGCTGGTGTTCAGGGTCAACAGCGCAGTATAATCTCCAGTCGCCAACACTTGTGGCCGCAGCAAGACCAACAGCGACAGTGAAAAAAAGGAACAATTACCTCATAACCCTCATTCACTCACGACATGAACTGGACGGGACTCATAAGCAGCAGCAACAGTTCAAGCAGCTACTGAGTTGTTGCTGGTGCTGTTGGTGGTGCTGTTGCTGTTGGTGGTGCTGCTGTTGCTGGTGGTGGTGGTGCTGCTGTTGCTGCTGTGGTGCTGTTGCTGCTGCTGTTGCTGCTGCTGTTGCTGCTGCTGCTGCTGCTGCTGCTGGTGCTGCTGCTTCTGCTGTTGCTGCTGCTGTTGCTGCTGCTGTTGCTGCTGCTGTTGCTGCTGCTGTTGCTGCTGCTGTTGCTGCTGTACGGGTGTCAAATCAGGATGTGTCGTGCAACTTTCCCACAGATCTTTATTTACATAGACGGCTTCTAATATGAGTCTGGTAGTTATCCTTGAGAGTGTGAGCGAGCGGCCTCGTTTGTGCGTACAGCTCACACTCGGTGTTCTACTCCAATCATGTGGCATAACAAATAATGCAAAAAAACATTAATATGCAACTATCCAACAGCCTCTGTAATTCTGTAATTACAGAGTCTGTTGGAACAATGACAGAATAAAAGGCCTATTTCGGGCTTATTGGAGACGAAATTCCCATGAAAAGTGTAATGGGAAGGGGGAGGGGAGGAAAAAAAGGAATTAAAAAAGGTGTAACTTCCTAATCCCATTCCACATGCTTATTCTGATCCCTTCCAAGTGCTATATAGTCGTAACGGCTTGGCGCTTTCCCCCTCATAACTAACTCCATAAACGTTTTGTGGAGTGCTGGAGGCAGAACTCCATACACTGACGGAATGTCTTCAAGAAAAAACGTTCTAGGAAAAGCCTTGACTACCTCAAACTGTGTTTTTCTTATGCCAACATCAAACCAGATGAATTTACGAAAGCTGAAAAACGTCTTTCCAAATATTACATATATCTAAAGCCGCCTTAAATATTCCTCCCCCGGTCTGAAGATGAACTTCCATCCATGACGTCTCATATGGTTCGCTTGTACAATATAAAATCTCTTATATCGTGATCATGTCTCCTCTTTTCCGTCTCTTATCAAATGCGGTATAGTTAGCTCTCTCTTTATTTCTTCTTATGCCACTACTCTTAATTCTGGGACCAGTCTTGGAAATGCGCACTCGCCTCTTTGTATGCGTGCGTGTATGCGTGCGTTCGTGCATTTGAGTTTATGCGTGTATTTGCGTGCTTGCTTGCACGCATGTGTTTAACAATGTGATACTGTATTCAGTGAATAAAAACAACTCTAAAGTTATTATCGCCAACAACTGAATATTTTCCAGTAAGCACTTTAGACAAGACTATTTATAATAGAGAGAGTGATATTCCAGAGTTGTGTCTGACCTGTATACATCTTGCTCCCACAGGTAAGGCTGGATGGTGCTTTCCAGGACCCTGACACGACCAGCTCTCAGACAAGGGCTCCAGTAAGGTTGGTGATTTCCAGGATCCTGACACGACTAGCTCTCAGACAAGGGCTCCAGGTCTGTCGTGTGTACTCATTTCTGTGTGTAGATATATTACACACAGAAATCACAATAGTGCGATACATCAAATGAAGAAATCCACAAGGGTCGTGATGAGGGTTCGAGCCTACGTTCGAGATGATCGTCTCAGACGCGTTCGAACCCTCAGGGTCCTGGATCCCAGCGGGTCTGGGATCCTCTCGGACGTAAGTTCGAATCCTCATCACGGATCTTATGGATTTGTTAACTAGTTCAGACTTTTCGTAATCAGTGTGTGCTAGATCCTTCAGCCTCTCAAGGATGGAGAAAAACCGACGTTTCTGTCCGTCCTGGACCATTATTAAGTCGATTGTTTCGGTCCAAGACGGACCGAAACATCGTCGTTTGTTCATTCTCTGATGAGTGGTTTGGTCATTATTTCTTCAGCCTCGTTAGTGTGACTCATCTTCTTGAGTCTTCGTTCAAGCCTCGGCTGTAATGGTTATCTTGAGGTTATCTTGAGATGATTTCGGGGCTTTAGTGTCCCCGCGGCCCGGTCCACGACCAGGCCTCCACCCCCAGGAAGCAGCCCGTGACAGCTGACTAACACCCAGGAACCTATTTTACTACTAGGTAACAGGGGCATAGGGTGATAGAAACTTTGCCCATTGTTTCTCGCCGGCGCCTGGGATCGAACCCAGGACCACAGGATCACAAGTCCAGCGTGCTGTCCGCTCGGCCGACCGGCTCTCGAATGGTTCAGGAAATGAGTTTGGTAATCAATTTGAACACAGCTTCAGCCACTGAAGTTAGAAGGCCTGGTCGAGGACCGGGCCGCGGGGACGCTAAGCCCCGAAACCTCAAGGTAACAAGGGGCTCAAGGGGGAAAGAATCTCGACAGGTAGTCATACATTTTGTTTTCATTTCACAAATCACGTGAGATTGTAACATTTGTGGCGTTATAACTTTGTTATACTACAATTCTTGTTCTTTTAACAATATTAACACATTATTCCTGAATTTACCTGAGGGGCCATTAACACTCTAGTGGCCTCTCGACGAGGACAGACAGCCTGCGGCTTGTCGAACGTTATGGAATAACATATTAAAAGTTATAGCATTGTAGTATATAATTATTTTGCTCTACTTTGTATGGCGGCCCCTTCTCTCCTGCCTTTCCTGCTTACCTACCCTCCCTCCCTTCCTGCCTACTGCCCAGACTTGCTTCCCTGCCCACCACCCCCTTCTACCCTCCCTCCCCCCCCCCCCTCTCAAGTTTATTCCTGCCCAGCCAGCCTTCCATACCTGTCTTTCTCGCCTACCTTCCTACCCTTTCCTGTCCTCCCCTAGCCTGTCCTCCCCTAGCCTGTCCTCCCCTAGCCTGTCCTCCCCTAGCCTGTCCTCCCCCTAGCCTGCCCTCCCCTAGCCTGCCCTCCCCTAGCCTGCCCTCCCCTACCCTGTCCTCCCCGCCCATTGTTTACCCTTGTGGTCGCTACAGGAAGGTCACACACTGGCCCCCAGAAGCCACACCCTGGCCACACCCCTCGGTGGGCACGACTGCTCACTCACACTCAGGGCCACACCTGTACAGGACTCTGGGCCACACTCCCACGTGGCCTTGGGCCACACCGGGCCACCTGAGGCTATAAATGAGCGAAAAGATACTTAAACAGGCCGGTAAGGCAGCCCAGGCAGGAGCCAGATATAGTGTGGCCCCAGACAGGAGTCAGCTATAATGTGGCCCCAGGCAGGAGCCAGCTATAGTGTGGCCCCAGACAGGAGCCAGCTATAGTGTGGCCCCAGACAGGAGCCTGCTATAGTGTAGCCCAGGCAGGAGCCAGCTATAGTGTGGCCCCAGATAGGAGCCAGCTATAGAGTGGCCCCAGACAGGAGCCAGCTATAGTGTGGCCCCAGACAGGAGCCTGCTATAGTGTAGCCCAGGCAGGAGCCAGCTATAGTGTGGCCCCAGATAGGAGCCAGCTATAGAGTGGCCCCAGACAGGAGCCAGCTATAGTGTGGCCCCAGACAGGAGCCTGCTATAGTGTAGCCCAGGCAGGAGCCAGCTATAGTGTGGCCCCAGATAGGAGCCAGCTATAGAGTGGCCCCAGACAGGAGCCAGCTATAGTGTGGCCCCAGACAGGAGCCAGCTGTAGTGTGGCCCCAGGCAGGAGCCAGCTATAGTGTGGCCCCAGACAGGAGCCAGCTATAATGTGGCCCCAGACAGGAGCCAGCTATAATGTGGCCCCAGACAGGAGCCAGCTAGAGTGTGGCCCCAGACAGGAGCCAGCTATAGTGTGGCCCCAGACAGGAGCCAGCTATAATGTGGCCCCAGACAGGAGCCAGCTATAATGTGGCCCCAGACAGGAGCCAGCTATAATGTGGCCCCAGACAGGAGCCAGCTATAGTGTAGCCCCAGACAGGAGCCAGCTATAGTGTGGCCCCAGACAGGAGCCAGCTATAGTGTGGCCCCAGACAGGAGCCAGCTAGAGTGTGGCCCCAGACAGGAGCCAGCTATAATGTGGCCCCAGACAGGAGCCAGCTATAGTGTGGCCCCAGACAGGAGCCCGCTATAGTGTAGCCCCAGACAGGAGCCAGCTATAGTGTGGCCCCAGACAGGAGCCCGCTATAGTGTAGCCCCAGACAGGAGCCAGCTATAGTGTAGCCCCAGACAGGAGCCAGCTATAATGTGGCCCCAGACAGGAGCCAGCTAGAGTGTGGCCCCAGACAGGAGCCAGCTATAGTGTGGCTCCAGACAGGAGCCAGCTATAATGTGGCCCCAGACAGGAGCCAGCTAGAGTGTAGCCCCAGACAGGAGCCAGCTATAATGTGGCCCCAGACAGGAGCCAGCTATAATGTGGCCCCAGACAGGAGCCAGCTATAATGTGGCCCCAGACAGGAGCCAGCTATAGTGTAGCCCCAGACAGGAGCCAGCTAGAGTGTGGCCCCAGACAGGAGCCAGCTATAATGTGGCCCCAGACAGGAGCCAGCTAGAGTGTAGCCCCAGACAGGAGCCAGCTATAATGTGGCCCCAGACAGGAGCCAGCTATAGTGTAGCCCCAGACAGGAGCCAGCTAGAGTGTGGCCCCAGACAGGAGCCAGCTAGAGTGTAGCCCCAGACAGGAGCCAGCTATAATGTAGCCCCAGACAGGAGCCAGCTATAGTGTGGCCCCAGACAGGAGCCAGCTATAGTGTGGCCCCAGACAGGAGCCAGCTATAATGTAGCCCCAGACAGGAGCCAGCTAGAGTGTGGCCCCAGACAGGAGCCAGCTAGAGTGTAGCCCCAGACAGGAGCCAGCTATAGTGTGGCCCCAGACAGGAGCCAGCTAGAGTGTAGCCCCAGACAGGAGCCAGCTATAATGTGGCCCCAGACAGGAGCCAGCTATAGTGTGGCCCCAGACAGGAGCCAGCTATAGTGTAGCCCCAGACAGGAGCCAGCTAGAGTGTAGCCCCGGCAGGGATAGTGAGACCCTGCTCCACACCCCCCCCCCCCCCTCCACCAGACTCTGGGAGGGGAAGGACCACTCTGGAAAACAGCAAAGGCAAAATAAATAAAAATTGAGATCAAACACGTATTAGAAAGTAAGAGGAACTGTCCACGCTGTGAGGGGAGGTGTCCCCGGTGACCTTACTGAGGGGGGGAGGGGGGTAGGATGGGGTAGAGGGGGGTAGGGGGAGGAATAGTGTATCAAACGCGTCTGAAACAAGTGTTTACGCATGCGTGCTCGGGCGTGGCCCAGGTAGGACTCGCCTAGTGGAGGCTGACTCCATACACAGTTTCAAGTGTGGATATGATAGAGACCAGTAGGCTCAGGAACCTGTACATCAGTTGATTGACGGTTGAGTGGCGGGACCAAAGAGCCAGAGCTCAACCCCCACCCGCAAGCACAACTAGGTGAGTACAAAGGGCTGACACCTGCTTGACAATGACTTTTTTTTTTAGAGGCGTTAAGCCTAGGTTGCTAAGTGTCCGGACAAGCAGCCTCCAGGTCACCCCGTGTCCGGACAAGCAGCCTCCAGGTCGCCCCGTGTCCGGACAAGCAGCCTCCAGGTCGCCCCGTGTCCGGACAAGCAACCTCCAGGTCGCCCCGTGTCCGGACAAGCAACCTCCAGGTCACCCAGTGTCCGGACAAGCAACCTCCAGGTCGCCCCGTGTCCGGACAAGCAACCTCCAGGTCACCCAGTGTCCGGACAAGCAACCTCCAGGTCACCCAGTGTCCGGACAAGCAACCTCCAGGTCACCCGTTTCCTGGCAGCACGTCGCGGGTCGGCCTCACTCTCACTGCTCTTACCAAACCGGTTGTCACTGTTACCAGAAGCAACAGTCTGGTACCACCGCCGGTACGAAGCGACGTCATTAAACTTGACGTCACCAGACTTGCAGGCGTGTGTGTGTGTGCCTGACTCGGCGAACGTTTATAAGGTCGTGTCTCTCTGACAATTGCTGGTAATCTGTTACGACTCCATTCTGTGGGCCGGTTATCATCCCTAAAGCCGGATGGTGAGGTTGGCCGTCGCTCTGCAAAACAGGTGGTGCCGGGTAAGCCTATATCCGGCCCGGTGGGCTTATACCCTGCTCGGTCAAGCCGGGTGATATCCTACCGCAAGGAGCTTCAGGGACAAGGAAAAACTTTTCTTCGTAGCAGAAGAAGAAGTCTTCCGGTATTATGGTGGTTCGTCTGTGTTCGGTGGTTAAGGTGTTCGGTGGTTAAGGTGTTCGGTGGTTAAGGACGCGTTCGTCTGTGGTGCTATCCTTCTACCCCCCCTATCCATGGTCCGAGGGTCGAGGCTTCGTCCTTTGCCAGCCTCGCCCTTGTCCACAACCCCCCCTACCCCACACTACCACCACCACCATCCCCCTCTTGCAAGGTCACCCCTTTAGGGCGGGGAGGGGTTGTGGGTATCGGGTGAAGGGGAGGGGGGGAGGACCCTTACTCACCTTCACTCTCCCATACTCTCACTCTCACCCTATTCTCACTTTCCTTTACTCTCACTCACTTAAAGACATCCTTACTCACTCGCAAATATTCTTACTCTCATTCATTCTTACTTGAGTAATGAAATCTATGAGTGTTACTCCATAGGTTATTTCGAGGTGGTTCCGAGGATCACTATCCCCCTTCGGCCCGGTCTCTGATCAGGGCTCCTGGTTGGCGGATTGGTCAAATAGGCTGTTAGACGTTGCTGTTCGCAATCTAACGAATGAACTACAGCTCGGTTGATCACGAATCATTTGGAGGTGGAATATCAAGTTCCCTCTTGACACATACAGTAGGTTAGGTTAAGTTAGGTTAGGTTTGGTTAGGTTGCTCTCCCCTTCACCTCCTATTCCCTACCCTTCACCTCTTCCCTTCCCTTCACCTCTTCTTCCCTTCCCTACCCACGTTTCCCTTCCCATCCTCCATTCCTCTTTGTTTTCTAAAAGGAAAAAATGATCAGCAACACTCATTCAAAATACAAGGTAAGAATAGGCGTTTATCATTAGCTCTCATTAACCACATTCAAGTTAATGTTTTATAACGAGTAGTTTAACAAACACGTTCACGCGTTACTGAATGTTAAAGAACGTTAATGTTGATACCTGGTTGATACCTGGTTGATACCTGGTTGATACCTGGTTGATACCTGGTTGATGGGGTTCTGGGAGTTCTTCTACTCCCCCAAGCCCGGCCCGAGGCCAGACTTGACTTGTGAGAGTTTGGTCCACCAGGTTGTTGCTTGGAGCGGCCCACAGGCCCACATACCCACCACAGCCTGGTTGGTCCAGCACTCCTTGAAGGAAACAATCTAGTTTCCTCACGGGTGTTCCTGCAATATTGACAGGAGCAAAGTTAAGCAAAGTGTCATGCTGCTTCAGCTTGGAGTCGAACGAGTAATGAAAGAATGCCCCCTTGAGAGAGAGAGTGAGGCTTTTGATGAGGCTGTTGGCTGCTGATGAAGCTGTTGACAGTTGAACGTCTTGATCGCGTCTAGGCAACGATATCTGCCTCTCCAGACGTTTTGTCAAGCAAGGGAGAACCTGGTCAAAGGTCAAGGCCAAAGAAGGATCTTTGGCCTTGACAACGAAGTCAAAAGTAATTCTTCGACGGTGAAAACTCTTCCGAAATGTTTTTTAAAGTCTCTGGAAACAAAACTTTTCTGAAATAAAAACTCTCCCAAGCACCTATGATTTATTATTGTTGTTGACCTCTGTGCTCATTGTTGAAAGTGAAAATTGTAATCGAGAGTGTAGAATAAGGATGGTCTGTGTGAAGATGGAGAAGGCACCGGAGGGAGTTGATGTGGGTGTAGAGGGCAGCCAATGTGAGAGTGAGGAAGGCAGCGACCACATGGGACCCACACAACTCACCCCGATGTTACCAGCGAGTATTAACATAGTTTATTTATTGATACATCACAGACCACTCGAGTTTCCAGCTCAACAATCTGTATACCGCTGATCATGGTGCTGAAGCTGTGGTCGTGAAGCTGCACTGGTGAAGCTGGGGGGGGGGGAAGTTGTGGGGGTTGGGGTGTTGGGAGGAAGAGCCGTGCTAGCACAGTCATTGCTAGTTTTTCCCTGCCACGATTGGGGCTGAAATTTTTCCTAAAGGGTTTTTCTCGCAAACACAAACCTCACCCATGTTAGGCAGCTTAAGAAGTCGTCGCCTTAAGAAGTCGTCCCCCCTTAAGAAGTCAAGTCACCAGGACGACTTGTGGAGCTCTAATGGTCGTTCCTCGCCGTATTCACACGGCCTGACGGCAGGTCAGTATTCGACAAGTTGTCTGTGGCGGAAATCGCACTCTCTTCCCTTGTCCTCGCCGACTGTCTCTTTTTTTTTGTCTCCCCGTCTCTCACCCCCGTCTCTCTTCTTACCTCCCATCTCCCTCTTTCTCACCTCTCTCATTCCCCTTCTCCTGCCTCCATGTCCCAGTCAGGAAGCGCGAAGGAGGACCAGTTTCTTCTGGCTCTCTCTGCTTAAGAAAATGTGGTACGCCGAGGCTTTACTGCTGAAGCCTCGCTTATTGTATGATCTCTCGACGCTCTTTGCGTCAGTACGTTAGTTCTTGTTACGAGACGGAGCACAGGACTCCCAGCCCACGACCAGGAGTCCTAGACTACGACCAGGACTCCCAATCTACGACCAGGACTCCCAGCCTACGACCAGGACTCCCAGCCTACGACCAGGACTCCCAGCCTACGACCAGGACTCAGCCTACGACCAGCTAGGACCCCCCTGGCTAATCTTTGGACATTATAACAACAACTACATCATGTAGCCTCCCATAGTAAATAATCCGCAGCAAATATGGATCCAAAGCAAATTTTCCGGAGAAATGCCGTACGGAGTTCCGAGTCTCGTTTGGTGTTCCGGTTGGTGCCCACAGGTGACCTGTGTCCTCCATGCTCCGATGGTGAAATCAGCATTAACTCTCAGTTTGAGCTTAATCCTTGAAAGTGGTCAGAATAGCTACACACTGGAACTTGATCAGAATCCATAAAGCCTGTGTCGGAAAATCCGACACCATTTAATAATCATACAGATAATAGCTGTATTACCATCAAGTTACCCATAGAAAACGTAACTTGTAGTGGAATTACCGTCTAAAGAAAACGGGATATCATCACCACATACTATTATAATTCACCAGCTATTCTGCTGGGAATTATTCTTAAATACATTAGTCTTTGGACTTTACCATCATAAAAACATCTTATATAAATTAACTTAATTATCAATATTAAAGTAGAGTAAATGTGACCCTTCTATCACGTTCTGAAATCTGGACAATGTAGGCCAGGCGTCAGAGTGAGGAGGAGGGCAGCCATTGTTGTTATACTAGACCAGAGGCTCACACGGGAGCAAATTCGGCTCCTGTTAAATTTACTTGGACGTAGTGTTATGGAAACTAAAAGTGTACCATTATCAACACGCTGTCTACAAATTCAAGTTAAGTGTCTATCCGAAACCCATTATCTATCATTAGTGGCCATTAATGTCATTGGGTAGGGTTATCCGGTTAGATCACATGGAAGCCTCAAACTAAAGGTAATTAAGCCAGGTCTTCATGTTCCATGTAGTGTTTTCTCTGATATAGCTTGTCATATATAGGTATCTGGCTTCACAGCTAGCGCACTTTTGACAGGTCAAGACGAGGATGCAAGATTATGTGCACCAGTTACTGGGTGATGGAAGCTACCTCAAAGAGGATAATTTGGTGTCTACACCCTAGTTATACCTGGTGGACTAACCTGCTGTACTATAAGATAAGGAACCTCATCAATGTATGTAGCTATTACTGTAGTTTGATTGGCTGCATATATATAAACTAATAAACCCCCCCTAATGTGTAGAGGATCGATTTGTGAGATTATGAGATTATTGCAGAAATACAGTCCACTTAACATTATACAAATTGCTATCGAAGTATATAAATTAACGTAAATATAAATTCATATAAATTAAATAAATATAAATCTCACAGGTCGGTTCCCACATTATTTGGTCATCTTCGAACCGGATGACGGATTATTTGATCCTTTGAACCCACATTTGGTCATCTTAGTACCGGATGAACCAGTTAACCAGTGGATTCATTAAATACTAGTGCAGTGTTATTTAAACAAAGCCAGCCAGTCATAGACAGCGGCGTTGCCTCGTGGGAGCTCAGGAGTCTCCCTCAGCCCAGTTCAGCTTCGTCAGCGGTTTCATGCACACCCACAGATATTTGGTGGCGTGTTATTTCGTGAAATGACAGCGCTAATATAGAAGCCAGCCAATTAGTGACTGTCGCAAGATTGTTCACGGATTTCGTGGTGTTACATTTCGCGAGAGATTATCTACGAATTTTGTGGACTTTATTTCGCGAGGTCACTAATAATATTTAATACTTCTAGATAATATTAGAAGTTTCATAGAGGCTAATTAAGAGGCTATTATCAATAATTTTGTATATTATTTCTCCAAAATAGAGAATTATTTAATATATATTGCACTAGTGATCACAGTATAATATTTACTAATTGCCAACCCACAACAGGGTAGGATATGACTAGTTGAACTATTATTGTTCATCCTAGTCCCATTATTACCATAGTCAGTTGTACTATATTGAATAACCTAACACCATTAATGAATGGTGCAGACCCTATTTTGGGTGTAATTTTTATCAACTCGAGTTGAGTTGTGTATATATAATAATTTACTTATGATCATTACACCTTTGAGTGATTAATTAGTGTCTCTACCATCCTAGGGTGATATAGAAGAGCTAACCTAAAGGTACTTCCAGTGACACTGGTTTATCACTCAAATCATTAGTGTGGATGATTGTATATATATATAATGTGTATTAATTTTAAGTGCTAACCTCTAGTAGAGGTAGGATTATTGCCTAGTGAGTGCAGAATTTACCCTAGGCTACCATCAGTGCTTGCTCAGTATTATGAGCAGCCCAAGTACAAGTCCCACAAGGCTTCACCAACGAGCCAGTATGGATAATGCAGGGAGAATGAAAAGAACCCTTGCAGGTCTTAAAGGCCACTTAACAAGACAGATCAAGAAATGTGAAGATTTGTCACAACAATCAACAGTTGATTATGCTGACCTGGAAAGCTATTATCAAGCAGCTGCAGGTAAATTTGAGCAAATCAAATGCCAAATGGCTGTCCTTGTGGGGACAGACTACTACCATCGATTCATCGGTAGCCCTACTAAATATCAGGGTATAACCATGTTAAACTCTGCAGGAGGTAAATTACTCTCAGGCCCAGTATCAAGCCTGAGGAGACCTATGCCTGCAGATAAACAATACCAATAGAATCTGAATTTGTCAGCTGATTATATTTCTCCAGTAGCATTATACTAAGGAGATTACAGCTGACTATAGTAACAGAGGTTGATGTTAGTATCATCATTTGAAGCTGAAGATGAGTTCATGAGGCCTCAGTGGCAAATCAGTGAACAGTAGCCTAAAACAGCTACAAGTCACTGCGACCAATGTCACTGAACCCACTGCAGTCTCAGAACCATACTTTACTTTAATGATGAGCTATTCAATCTTCTGAATCAATTAACTAAATTAAACCCCAATAAATCTGATGACTGATTTGATACATTTATTATTTAATCAAGATGTATTCCATGGGCCTCAGTGTTTATATATCAGTGACCAGTTACCTGAAGAAACTTCAAGTTATATCTAATGTCACTGATCTCACTGCAGTCCCTGAATCATACTTGACTGTAGTACTTGATCACATTCAGTCTTCTGGGTTAAATAATATGTAATAAGGCTTGAATATTAGCCTTTCAAGAGTTGACAGGGAAATGAAATCGCATTAGACTTCTAACCCCTGCAACTCTAGTACGGGACATCCGTCCTGTACGAACAGACACACAAATGTGTGATTACTAACTACTAACATCAAATTAATCAAATAATTCGAAGGAGGAGTATCGGTGTTCGTCTGTTCTAAAGAGGACTTCGACCCGTGAGCAGCCCCCTGGGGAATTATGTCGGAAAATCCGACACCATTTAATAATCATACAGATAATAGCTGTATTACCATCAAGTTACCCATAGAAAACGTAACTTGTAGTGGAATTACCGTCTAAAGAAAACGGGATATCATCACCACATACTATTATAATTCACCAGCTATTCTGCTGGGAATTATTCTTAAATACATTAGTCTTTGGACTTTACCATCATAAAAACATCTTATATAAATTAACTTAATTATCAATATTAAAGTAGAGTAAATGTGACCCTTCTATCACGTTCTGAAATCTGGACAATGTAGGCCAGGCGTCAGAGTGAGGAGGAGGGCAGCCATTGTTGTTATACTAGACCAGAGGCTCACACGGGAGCAAATTCGGCTCCTGTTAAATTTACTTGGACGTAGTGTTATGGAAACTAAAAGTGTACCATTATCAACACGCTGTCTACAAATTCAAGTTAAGTGTCTATCCGAAACCCATTATCTATCATTAGTGGCCATTAATGTCATTGGGTAGGGTTATCCGGTTAGATCACATGGAAGCCTCAAACTAAAGGTAATTAAGCCAGGTCTTCATGTTCCATGTAGTGTTTTCTCTGATATAGCTTGTCATATATAGGTATCTGGCTTCACAGCTAGCGCACTTTTGACAGGTCAAGACGAGGATGCAAGATTATGTGCACCAGTTACTGGGTGATGGAAGCTACCTCAAAGAGGATAATTTGGTGTCTACACCCTAGTTATACCTGGTGGACTAACCTGCTGTACTATAAGATAAGGAACCTCATCAATGTATGTAGCTATTACTGTAGTTTGATTGGCTGCATATATATAAACTAATAAACCCCCCCTAATGTGTAGAGGATCGATTTGTGAGATTATGAGATTATTGCAGAAATACAGTCCACTTAACATTATACAAATTGCTATCGAAGTATATAAATTAACGTAAATATAAATTCATATAAATTAAATAAATATAAATCTCACAGGTCGGTTCCCACAGCCTGGAACTGGGTCATGGAAATTAGTCTAAGACTTGTAGAGACATAACCAAATATTATAGAATTTATCTATATAATTAGATAAAAAAGAGCGACAATGTTTATTTAATATGGCCCTGAATTGCACTAAAACTCTAATATAAACAACTCTGGCGTTGCATACATTAGTAGTGGTCTCACGTAGGTGAAATATCATTTCTTTTCCGAATGATTCTTTGTCCACATTTCTAGAGGCTTTATGCTCACCAGCTTTAATCAGGGTTTGTGTGTTATCACACCCGTATCAGGTGGCGCAGCTCCGACTCTGTATAAGGGGCAGGCTGGTATAGGGGTGGACCAGGTGAGGAGAGTACTTATATGTCGAGCCTGGGCTGACCCAGGTGGGGTTGGTGTGGCCATTGTGTGTGGAGAGGACTGGTAGGGGGTGGCTGAGGGGAGTGTGGCTGTAAGGGGTAAGGGGAGGAGGGGCGTCTTGGGGGTAAGGGGGGGGGGCTGGGGAAAGACACATAAGGCGCTAGGTGAAGGCCACTTTACAGAAACACTTCAGTGCACACTGTTGTTGTGTTGTGGAAGAAAAGGGAATTTGATTGATTGATGAAGATTAAGCCACCCAAAAGGTGGCACGGGCATGAATACCCCGTAAGTGGTGACCCTTTTGAGCCATTACCAGTATCAATAGATGATACTGGAGATCTGTGGAGGTGCGACTGCACCCTGCGTGACGGGAGATGTCTCCTGCGGGAAGGGAATTATCAGGGGGGCAAGCGCCAAGCCATCACGACTATATAGCACTTGCAACGGGTCAGGATAAGGATTGGGGATGGGACGGGGGGAAGGGAACGGTGCCCCAATCCCTTGGACGGTCGGGGGATTGAACGCCGACCTGCAAGAAGCGAGGCTCTACCGTCCAGCTCTTGAGCCCCGCCTTTGAGTAGCTGGTGGCGAGATTTATGAGGTGACAAGCTGGGTGTCTAATGGCTAAGAACACTAACTACCGGGGCTAAGAATAGGGAGAATAGCCATAAGAAGGGGGGGGGGGGTACTAAGAATAACCCCCCCCCCCATCGCAGTAGATGTTCACTGGCAAGGCCAAGATGCAAGATAGATTCTTGTTTCTGCAGTTCTTGGTTTACCCTTGACATTACCACGACTAAGAATAGTCAGGGTGGCCACACTGACCTAACACTGCGGCCAGGGTGGCCACACTGACCTAACACTGTGGCCAGGGTGGCTACACTGACCTAACACTGTGGCCAAAGTGTTATCAAAATACATCTTTTTTTTTCCCTCTCCAGTAGAAAATCCTTTTGAAAAAATAACAAAAGGTGAGAATTGAGGAAGAGACCTGGAGCTGACAGCCTTAACCTTACGAAACCTGTACATCTTCGCTTAAATCATAGCGATGTTGACGCAGCTAAGACAAGGGGGGGGGGGGCCCTCGGGGTGTGAGTCCTAGCTAATACCATAGCTAAGTGGGCTACGCTCCGTGCGTCTCCTAGCCCACAAGTCTCTCAATAGGCTCGCAGTGGTCGAAGCCTCACTGAACTCTCCATACATGGCAAAGACGATCCGTGACCGGCTAGTTCCTCCCACACGAGGCTTGCTGACACATGTAAGCGCTTGTGCAATGCCTCGCTCGCCTCTGCATTTGTCTTGCTTAATATAAAGCTTGCATGAAATTGGTTAGTATATATATTATATGTTATATTATATTTAGCTCCGAGGATTCTGAGCACGTTTGTGATTTGTGTGTGTGTGTGTGTGTGTGTATTGGGGTATCTTAATGTTAAGGTTGTTCTTGCTAGTAAATTGGCACATTACACACACACACACACACACACACACACACACACACACACACACACACACACACACACACACACACACACTGCTGACTCCATACACAGTTTCAAGTGTAGATATGATAGAGCTTAATAAACTCAGGAATCTGTACACCTGTTGATTGACGGTTGAGAAGCGGGACCAAAGAGCCATAGCTCAACCCCCCGCAAACACAACTTGGTGAGTACAACTAGGTGAGTACACACACCTGTTTGGGGCCTGACGGCTGAGTGGACAGCGTTCGGGATTCGTAGTCCTTAGGGTCCGGGTTCGATCCCCGGCGGAGACGGAAACAAATGGGCAGAGTTTCTTTCACCCTGATGCCCACCTGTTCACCTAGCAGTAAATAGATATCTGGTAACTAGGAGGGCTGCTTCCTGGATGGGTGGGTGTGTACTTACCTAGTTGTACTCGCCTAGTTGTGCTTGCGGGGGGTTGAGCTCTGTCTCAATGGTCCCGCCTCTCAACTGCCAATGAACTGATGTACAGGTACTTGAGCCTACTGGGCTCCATCATATCCACATTTGAAACTGTGTGTGTGTGCGTGTGTGTGTGAATAATCTGAAAAGGATGATGATGAATAGGATGAGTAAATGCCTACTCATGCTCCGAGTTCCCCCCCCCCCTCCCCGCTTCCCCTCCCCCTCCCCCCCTTCCCCTCCCCACCTACCCCACCTAGAGTCCCCCCCTGATCAAAGAGAACCTCGCTGGACTTCGACGGCCTGTCAGGAAATAAAAAAACCCTGACCTCCATCTCCATGCGCAGTCCCCAGACGGGTGAGACTCGCGGGCGCCTGCTGCTGACTTTCTCACCAGGAAATATATGGCCCCGTTCTCCCCGACAACACCGCCACAGGATGCAACGAAATCAGATTAACCTTACTATCCACAAACGTGTTCCCCCATGCTTCGCTCTCTAGCTCGATCTGCCCTCGTCCGTGGAGACCAGGCCCTTGCTGTTCCTCTGGCTAGGAGACCAGGTCTTAGCTGTTCCTCTGACTAGGAGACTAGGCTCTAGCTGTTTTCTGACTAGGAGACCAGGTCCTAGCGGTTCTCTGACTAGGAGAACAGGTCTTAGCTGTTGTCTGACTAGGAGAACAAGTCCTAGCTGTTCTCTGACTAGGAGACTAGGCCCTATCTGTTCCTGTGACTAGGAGACCAGGCCCTCGCTCTTCCTGTGACTAGGAGACCAAGCCCTCGCTTTTCCTCTGACTAGGAGACCAAGTTCTAGCTGTTCTCTGACTAGGAGAACAGGTCTTAGAGGTTCCTCTGACTAGGAGACCAGACCCTCGCTGTTCCTCTGACTAGGAGAACAAGTCTTAGCTGTTCCTCTGACTAGGAGGAACTACCGTCCTTGGGCTGGACGGTAGAGCGACGGTCTCGCTTCGTGCAGGTCGGCGTTCAATCCCCGACCGTCCAAGTGGTTGGGCACCATTCCTGCCCCCCGTCCTATCCGAAAGCCTAATCTTGATCCCTTCCATGTGCTATATAGTCATAATGGCTTGGCGCATTCCCCTGATAGTTCAATTTCTGACTAGGAGACCAGGCCCTATTTGTTCCTCTGACTAGGAGAACAAGTCCTAGCTGTTCTCTGACTAGGAGACCAGGCCCTATTTGTTCCTCTGACTAGGAGAACAAGTCCAAGCTGTGCTCTGACTAGGAGAGCAAGCATCACATTCAATGTATGACAAACTAGCAAGCAAAAAAATAGCCTTTAAGAAACTAAGGTAGAAAGTTGTCGAGACATACGTGGCGACCAGTCAAGAGTACGCAGTCTCAGCGTGGAACCCCACCTCCTTGAAAGACACACATCCACACTAGAACATGGACAGTTGTACACAACGACACTGGAAAGAGGCTCTAATCTTCATATCACTTGAAGAAAGACTTAGCCGAGGAGACATGATAATTGTATGTAAGATTCTGGGGAGTTTATAAGGTTGATTGAGCCAAAATGTTCAGTAAAAGGCAAGGCAGAATACTGAGAACTGGACAGAAACTGGGAGTCACGGGAATATTATTAATAATACATTAACTATTAAGAAAGACACTTGTTTAGCGTAAAGTAAGTAAACGAGTGAGTTTGGGCTTGAGGAAGACACAGTAGCAACTAAGACAATAATTCTAAAATACAAATTTGTTTAGATGAAAAACAGAAGTATATTGACCCGTCCACACACTAGAGAGTGAAGGGACGACGACATTTCGGTCCGTCCTGGACCATTCTCAAGTCGATCTGAGTCGATCGTCGACTTGAGAATGGTCCAGGAAGGACCTAAACGTCATCGTCCCTTCACCATCAAGTGTGTGGTCTAGTCAACATACTTCAGCCACGTTATTGTGACTCATCGCCTGAACAAAAGTATGGATTGGGAAGCCCTGCAACCGACCAAGGCAGATTAAGACTGAGGAAGATAGTATGAGGCTACAAGATGATCTAGACAAACTGAAGGAATGGTTCAACAAATGGCTACTAAAGTTCAGTTCAAGTAAATGTAAGGTAATGAAACTAGGTAGTGGAAATAGGAGGTCAGACACAGGATACCGAATGGGAGATGAAATCCTTCATGAAACGGACAGAGAGAAAGATCTAGGAGTTGATATCACGCCAAACCTGTCTCCTGAAGCCCACATCAAAAGAATAACATCAGTGGCGGATGTAAGGCTGACTGACCTCAGAACTGTCTTCAGAAACCTGTGTAAAGAATCCTTTAAAACTTGTATACCTCATATGTAAGACCAATCCTGGAGTATGCGGCCCCCAGCATGGAGCCCGTACCTTGTCAAGCACAAGACGAAGCTGGAAAAAGTAAAGAGGTATGCCACTAGACTAGTCCCAGAACTAAGAGGCATGAGTTATGAGGAAAGGCTGAGTGAACTGCACCTCACGTAGCTGGAAGAGAGAAGAGCTCGGGGAGACATGATCACTACCTGCAAAATCATCAGAGGAATTGACAGGGTAGATAAAGATAAATTATTTAAGTACGGGTGGTACGCGAACAAGTTGACACAGGTGGAATCTTAGATTACCAAATAAGCCACAGGGACATTAGAAAGAACTTTTTCAGTATCAGAGTAGTTAACAGGTGGAATGCATTAGGCAGTGATGTGGTGGAGGCTGACTCCATACACAGTTTCAAATGTAGATATGATAGAGTTCAGTAGGCTCAATAAACTGTATCCCCAGTTGATTGACAGTTGAGAGGCGGGACCAAAGAGCCAAAGCTCAACCCACGCAAGCACAACTAGGTGAGTACACACAATGAACGCTTCTCTCCCCCCGCAATATACGAAACAAGTACATCATGACCCCTGCCAGAATCCTTTTACTTAAAATCACAGACTCGTCTCACCGACCCTTGGGTTACTTGACCCTAACACCACGCACATCGTGACCGCCCCAACACACACACACACACACACACACACACACACACACACACACACACACACACACACACACACACACACACACACACACACAGTGCTGCTTATTATAGCCTAGGCTCAGGCGTCGAAACTCTTTATTCATCGACTTTATTTCGTGTTACTGATATTGGGAGAAGAATTGAGTTCTATATTAAATGTTCCTTCACAAAATGTTCTTTAGCTGTGTTGTTCTTGTCTTGTTCTGTTGTTGTTAGCTGAACCGCACCACTTACAGGATGGGTATGGGGTCCACTACCACTCACAGGATGGGTTTGGGGTCCACTACCACTCACAGGATGGGTATGGGGTCCACTACCACTCACAAGATGGGTATTGGGTCCACTACCACTCACAGGATGGGTTTGGGGTCTACTACCACTCACAGGATGGGTATGGGATCCACTACCACTCACAGGATGGGTATGGGATCCACTACCACTCACAGGATGGGTATGGGGTCCACTACCGCTCACAGGATGGGTATGGGGTCCACTACCACTCACAGGATGAGTATGGGATCCACTACCACTCACAGGATGAGTATGGGATCCACTACCACTCACAGGATGGGTATGAGATCTATTAACCACTCACAGGATGGATATGGGGTCCACTACCACTCACAGGATGAGTATGGGATCCATTAACCACTCACAGGATGGGTATGGGATCCACTACCACTCACAGGATGAGTATGGGATCCATTAACCACTCACAGGATGGGTATGGGGTCCACTACCACTCACAGGATGGGTATGGGATCCACTACCACTCACAGGATGAGTATGGGATCCATTAACCACTCTCAGAATGGGTATGGGATCCATTAACCCCTCACAGGATGGGTATGGAGTAAATAATAAATAGCAATGCGTGGGCACAGTTATTATACCCAGTCTTCCATGGCCCCCGGTCAGAACGTAAGGAGGAACTCCATTGAAATACATTGGATATCATCCTGTGTCGCTCATTGGCAGCCTTCCCAGAAGAGGGAAGCTGGGCACTTCGCCAGGTCTCTCCCCCCTCTCCCTCATCCCCCCCTCCCCCTCTCCCATGCAATCCCTCCCTCTCCCATGCAATCGTTCTCTGTTTCCGCAGGACAGACGGCCTCCCATCCTCCCCCTTCTCTCTCTCAACCAAAACAACCACACTCCTGAGTTATTGTTATCTTGTTCATATCTGCCTGACCCGAAACACCTTGCATTTGCCAGGGTTAAACTGTAGTAACCACCTCTCAGACCATCTCTGGAGATTGTCTAGTTCATCTTGTAATGCGGTGCAGTCCTCCTCAGTTGTGATTCGCCTCATAACCTTAGTATCGTCAGCAAACATGGATGAGGATAAGCATACTTCCTCTGTTTGGATCGTTGGCATATATTAGGAACAGAACGGACCCTAATACCGACCTCCCCTTGAGGTACTCCACTCATTACCTTTCTTCATTCTGATAGCTCTTCTTTCTTCCTGAAAGATACTTCACCCACTTTAGTACCCTATACACCAGCCTGTTTTTCAAGTTAGCATAGGAGTCGCTCGCGAAAAACAACGGCTTTCTGGATATCCAGGAAAATGCAGTCTACCCAGCGTCCGCTCTCTCTCTCTCTCTCTCTCTCTCTCTCTCTCTCTCTCTCTCTCTCTCTCTCTCTCTCTCTCTCTCTCTCTCTCTCTCTCTCTCTCTCTCTCTCTCTCTCTATCTCTCTCTCTCTATCTCTCTCTCTCTCTCTCTCTCTCTCTCTCTCTCTCTCTCTCTCTCTCTCTCTCTCTCTCTCTCTCTCTCTCTCTCTCTCTCTCTCTCTCTCTCTCTATCTCTCTCTCTCTATCTCTCTCTCTCTCTCTCTCTCTCTCTCTCTCTCTCTCTCTCTCTCTCTCTGTCTCTCTCTCTCTCTCTCTCTCTCTCTCTCTCTCTCTCTCTCCTGTTTAATTGTTGTCATCGTGTCATAGAATAGGTTGGGCCAAGCCAGATTTTCCTTTCTTCAATCCATGCAGATGCTTGGAAGCAATTTTTTTTTTGTTTTGTTTTATGTTCTAAATGATCGACAAATCTTCTTGCAGTCTTACAAATATCTTAATTAAATGGAATACTCGTTAGTAAGACCAATCTGTAGTTCACTGGGTCCTGTCCTCTTTTTCTTGAATATAGGTATGTACCCGCAAAACACACCGAAACTACGACGTTGGTACAACGTTCGAACAAAGTTTTAACACCTCCTAACCAGTTATAACAACCAATATAGCAAGTTGTGTTAACAACGTTCTAATACGTCATAAACACGTTAAGCCAAGACGTAACAACTTTATTACAAGTTGTAACAAGCGGAAAGTAGAGACAGTTTCGGTTTGTGTTTCCAGGGTATGCGTCATATGAGTATGTATGCATGTGTGTGTTTTATTTTTACGTGCGTGTGTGCAGTGTATATTTCTATATTGTTTATGATTTGTGTTGATTGTTTTTTATTTATGTGTATTTTTGGCGCGGGCGTATATGTATTGTGTATACATGTATACAAAAGCATATTGTGTCTGCAACATTAATTAGCGCTTCAAACAAGAGAATCATCCCGTCCTACCTTTATGAGCGCCACTTTCTCTTCCTCCTTGTTTGTTTGCGTGTGTTGCTCTCTTCGCGTCCCTTGTTTGCGTGTGTTGCTCTCTTCGCGTCCCTTGTTTGCGTGTGTTGCTCTCTTCGCGTCCCTTGCTTGCGTGTGTTGCTCTCTTCACGTCCCTTGTTTGCGTGTGTTGCTCTCTTCGCGTCCCTTGTTTGCGTGTGTTGCTCTCTTCGCGTCCCTTGTTTGCGTGTGTTGCTATCTTCACGTCCCTTGTTTGCGTGTGTTGCTCTCCTAACATTCCTTGATTGCGTGTGTTGCTCTCCTAACATTCCTTGTTTGCGTGTGTTGATATCTGTGTGTATTAAATACACAATTCCGTGTATGTTTTCCGCTGTTGATATTTTGTTGTTTAAGATTCGCTACCTGGAAGAAAAAGTTCCAAGTAGCACGGGCTATGGTGAGCCCGTAGTTGCTGAAGCGGTGTGCAATGTTTTGGGGAAGGCCTGTCCTCTTGGCTCCAGCAAGCACCACTCTAGCTACTTGCTCTGTAGGCTCTAAAGCTTGACTCTATCAGCAATGTGACCGTGCCGTGGGCTCTGTCGCCGCTGTCGTCGAGGCTCTATTTGGGATAGTCCTCACAGCTGTTATTGTTAGATTCCACTTCTCGGAAGAAAAAGTTGCGAGTAGCACGGGCTATGGTGAGCCCGTAGTGGACTTACCTGGCACAGGAGCGGGAGCTGTGACTGGATGTATTGCTTACGCTGACCTATTGTTGTGGCGATTCATGTTGATTGTTTGTGGTCTGTGGCGACCTTCCTCCTCTGGAGACATGAATTGTCTCTTTCAGCTGCTTTTTGTATCTGGGGGTTCCTTGCTTTCCAGTCTCAACGGTATGTGGGCGACTGTGATTGGTACGAAAAGGAAGACACATGAGAAGTTTGTAATCAAAGGGGATACAGCTTCATATATTTCAAAGCTGTATCCACCTTTGATTACATCCAGATAATATCCAAAAAATACATCCTTTGAAATATACACAAACATGTATACTGTATACTTCTGGCCGGAAGAAGGGGGACCCTTAGCCTCGGAGGAAATCACCCATAACGCATTAGACCTGTATATATATATATATTTTTTTTTTTATCCTAATGGATATTTTACCACCCTTGGGGTGGTGGTGACAGCAGGAATCTCACGTGTCCATATCGAGGTCCAGTCCCGCCGTCAGACAGATATCCTTCATGTTATTCTCAACGACGTAATCCACTTTCATCAAGTGTTTTTCACGGCCGAGTCCCCAGTGCGTTCCCTTGAAGGACTTTTGTCGTTCCTTGAACCAATATATACATGTTGTTTAATGTGGTGGTGGGACTGGTGGTAGGGATGTTGAGTCGTGCTCCCACCTGGTGTACTAGTGGATGGGTTGTCCTGCTATCTGGTGTACTGGTGGAGGGGTCGTCCTCCTCCCACCTGGTGGAGGGGTCGTGGTTAAATATTTAAATTTCGCATTTAATTTATGGATGTTGCATCTTGTTTTGGCGGTACGGAACCCACCGCAGGCCTTTCTCCGCCTCCCTTCACACAGTACTCTACTGTGCCGTGATGCACAACACGCCTCCCGTGACCCTCCGTGGTGTGGGGCTGATCCCTGTGTGATGTTCGACCCACAGCCTCACAGCTGAGGACTGTGGTGTGGGCTGAGTATTCTGTGATGTTCGACCCACAGCCTCTCAGCTGAGTACTGTGGTGTGGGCTGAGTATTCTGTGATGCTCGACCCACAGCCAAACAGTTGAGGGCTTTAGTGTGGGCTATGGGAAGTTTGTTCTCCTAGAGTTTCTCAATCCTCTATTGCCTTAATTCTGCATCTTTTAAGTGCACTTTTGATTGATTTGTTTTGTTTATACAGCAATTGGATCTTAAATCCCCCCTCCCCACCTTCAATGGGCTATTAATAACATTAAAATACGAACATAAATGAACGTGCAGACTGTAGCGACTTAAGTGGTACCCCCTACAACACGGCAGTAATCAGAGAAAACGGTAGAGCAGCTGACGGAAGCCAACCGACCAGCCCGGACGCTAGGAACATGTAAACATGAGCTCCGGCACTCTCTCGCTCCCTCCTCGGCTTCGTACAGATATAGATTGTGGGCGTTGCAGCCAATGACTTGCATTTGCTTAACCCCTGTCTGGTGGATATGACACTAAAGGGGCGACAGGCGCATGTGTGGCGGGCACTCGAGAGTTATAAAAAAAAAAGACTGTTGTGGCTGGCATCCTTGGAAAGGTCAGTAGTTATAGTCTCGGATGGATCCGTATTTATATATTTATTTATGTATTTATTTGACAGTGTCAGACCACGGAGGAAGAATTGAAACAGGAATTTCCTTAAGTACTTTCGTATATTAATACATCTTCAGAAGGAGTCAATTATTATTATATAGTACTTTCGTATATTAGTACTTTCGTATTAATATACGAAAGTACTTAGGACGAATTGAAACAGGAATTTCCTTAAGTACTTTCGTATATTAATACGAAAGTGCTAATATACGAAAGTACTATATAATAATAATTGACTCCTTCTGAAGATGTATTAATATACGAAAGTACTAAAGGAAATTCCTGTTTCAATTCTTCCTCCGTGGTCTGACACTGTCACATTTTTAATCACGTGTTTATTTTTCGTGATTTACACACATGTATTTATATATTTATTTATGTATTTTTATATACAATAGTCTTTACATTCTTGTACAGCCACTAGCACGCATAGCGTTTCGGGCAGGTCCTTAATCCTAATATTCATACACACACTTCCAGGAAGCAGCCCCTAGCAGCTGTCTAACTCCTAGATACCTATTTACTGCTAGGTGAACAGGAGCATTAGGGTGACAGAAACTCTGCTCATTTCTTTCCGCCTCCGCCGGGGATCGAACCCGAACACTTGGGACTATGAACCCCGAGCGCTGTCCTCTTAGCCCTTAGACCCCCCCCCCCCTTTTTACATCTGATGCGTCTGTTCACCTAGTTAAATAGTACCCGGGATGTAGACAACTGTTGTGGATTCTGTTCTGGGATTAATTTAGTCATATTTGTATACACTCAAAAACACTTAAAAAGAATTTGCATCTATTCTATTAAATAAAATAAAATAAAATAAAATAAAATGTTTATTCAGGTAAAAGTTCACACATACAAAATGAGTTACAAACAGAATGGTGGATTTTTAGATAGAACTTGTACATACTACGCCAAAACCCACTAATATGCACAGTGTTTTTGGGTAAAATATTGTCCCATACGCTAGAAAGGTAGAGACTCGCTCCAATCTTGGTATATAATATTGCTATCTTTACCAATTTTTAACAATTTACGGGTTATTCATGCCCGTGTCACCTCTTGGTTGGCTGAACCTTCATCAATCAATCACCAATCTCCACTTCAGATATGCTTGAGAAGCAGCGAGAACGTATATCAAAGATGAATGTATTAAAGTCATGTCATCTCTATTTAAAAAAAATGCTTTCTTTACTTATTTCCTTATATTAATTTTGTAACGTGCTTCTCTTGCGTTTCTGTGCAACAGAAACGCGCTGTGCACAAACATAGAGGTTCAGAGAACACTGTATGAACATCAGAGGTCCACGGTTGTTCAACGTCCTACCAGCGAGCATCAGAAATATTACAGGAACAACCGTGGACATCTTCAAGAGGAAACTAGATTGTTTTCTTCAAGGAGTGCCGGACCAACCGGGCTGTGGTGGGTATGTGGGCCTGCAGGCCGCTCCAAGCAACAGCCTGGTGGACCAAACTCTCACAAGTCAAGTCTGGCCTCGGGCCGGGCTTGGGGAGTAGAAGAACTCCCAGAACCCCATCAACCAGGTATCAACCAGGTATCAACCAGGCTTTCTCTCACTAGCGACCTACCTAACACCTTCTCTCACCTCCTCCTCCAAATAACTCCCGCACTTCGCCCCAAGTGTCAGGTCGCTCTGCTTTGAGGTGAAGGATAGCCTTAGAACGGTACTAGCTGCCTCTTTGCTTGCGAGTCAGTTCGTGTCTCAAATGTCGTCTCTTGGCTTCGCCGAGGCCGCAAGCACCTCGCCTCAGACCCGTGGCGACGATGGCTACTCCTCGTCTGGAATTTGATTGCAATGGCCCCGTGGCTGTTGTCTGTTGGGCCTGCTGCTGTAACGGGCTGGGAGAGATGTATTGCTAAAACAGTCAGAACGGTCGCTAGCATTGCCATTTGCAGGCGATGAGTCACAATAACGTGGCTGAAGTATGTTGACCAGACCACACACTAGAAGGTGAAGGGACGACGACGTTTCGGTCTCTCCTGGACCATTCTCAAGTTTGTCGACTTGAGAATGGTCCAGGACGGACCGAAACGTCGTCGTCCCTTAAACTTCTAGTGTGTGGTCTGGTCAACTTAGCATTGCCATCGTTAATTAAAGACTAGTCCTGCGTCTCAGGGAAAGTTTAATCAAGAATTGACGCAAACCACTTACAAAATCGGACCATCTTTCCTTTAATCATGGCGGCTTTGTTTACATTAATAAATATAAACAAAGCCGCCATGATTAAGGAAATACATGATTCGTAAGTCGATGCGTTAAAGGCTCGACGAATCCTGGCCCCTGGCCAGCATCCTGGTCTTCCCACACACAGCTGTTGCATAAATAAACTTGATCTCAAAACAAATGCGCTCTGGCTCCGTCATACCTTCTTAGGAGGGGAGGAAGGGTAAGTCATGTCCTCCCCCGAGTCGTCTTGCTGCTGGTGCTTTAGTTGCTGGTGTTAAGTGGCTTTCCTGGTGTCCTTGTGGGGTTCCTGGTCCAGCCTGGAGCCCTGCCCGACCTCCCTGTGGGTCAGATGGCCGCCTCGCCGACCTTGTGGCTCATATGCTTACCAGTCCCCGTGGTGCAGTGGTAAGACACTCGCCTGGCGTTCCGCGAGCACTTTGTCATGGGTTCGTATCCTGGCCGGGGAGGATTTACTGGGCGCAAATCCTTAACTGTAGCCTCTGTTTAACTCAACAGTAAAATGTGTACTTGGTTGTAACAACGATTCTTCGCGGCGGGGATCGTATTCCAGGGACCTGCCCGAAACGCTACGCGTACTAGTGGCTCTACAAGAATGTAACAATTATATATATCTCAAAAATATGCTGCTACATATATATACCCCCACTCTCGTTACTCCTACGTCCGCCACCAAGATAATGTTATTAAAACACGATTAAAACAGAAGCGAAAAAAGAAACAGGGAAAAAGGAGGAAACCCCACCTCCATTTAAAACTTTGACCCAAATATCAGAGTAACAAGGTTATCGCGAATAACCGACCGCAATTACGGGCTCACCATAGCCCGTGCTACATGGACATTTCGTTCTGAGTAGCTAAATCTAAAACAACAACATCTCGTTACTCGGGGCCCTCGTTACTCGGGGCCCTCGTTACTCGGGGCCCTCGTTACTCGGGGCCCTCGTAACTCATTCTTTGATAAAGATCCAATATTAGTTTGTACTTATATTACTGTTCACTACCACTGGAGCAATTGTGGGGGATCCGTAGTCTCGGAGAAGAGGATATAAAGGTCTTCAGAGATCTTGCAGATATATATATTAGATTATATCTAACACTTTATTAGATTATATTAGACTTGGTGTTGAAGGCAGAGGTGTAGTATAGTGTTCACACAACATGTTCTTCAAGTTTTTTCTTTGTTCACCTGGAACAGTTGCGTTGGAGGTCGTGTGGAACTTTCAGACCTCATCGCCTAAGAATTGGGTCAGCAGAAGCTACAAGTCTTTTATAAAAGACTTGTAGCCTTTTATAAAAGAGGCAAACCTCTTTTATAAAAGAGGTTTGCCGCTTACCTACGCTCCACCTGATGGTGTGAACATGTTCAGGGCTCTTACACCCAACAAGGTTACCTTGAGGTTATCTTGAGATGATTTCGGAGCTTTAGTGTCCCCGCGGCCCGGTCCTCGACCAGGCCTCCACCCCCAGGAAGCAGCCCGTGACAGCTGACAAACACCCAGGTACCTATTTTACTGTTGCTAGGTAACAGGGGCATAGGGTGAAAGAAACTCTGCCCATTGTTTCTCGCTGGCGTCTGGGATCGAACCCACGACTACAGGATCACAAGTCCAGTGTGCTGTCCGCTCGGCCGACAGGACCCCCCTAGGGTGGGTAGTGAAAGGAAATAAGAGGCAGAGAAGCAGAAGAAGGAGGAGTTTCTAGACAAAGAACGGGCCGAATGGACTTGAGAATGACCGAAGACGGACCGAAACGTCGTCGTCCTTTCACTTTCTAGTGTGTGGTCTGGTCAACTTACTAGACAAAGTCCGGCCTCGAGGGGTTAAGAAGCAGACGAATTCTTTGCATTATTTTCTGCCACAGACGTGGCTACACATTTACAATGCTAACCAGCATGTATATATATATATATATATATATATATATATATATATATATATATATATATATATATATATATATATATATATATATATATATATATATATATATATATACATTTTCTTCTGTCCTCCATGGACAAGGTGAGAGATCTGTTAAACATATAGTTCAGTGGTTTATTGAACAATTAACCACAGAAGGTGATTACAGTGCTTTTAAAATGCTATTGCTAACCTACAAACATAATACATAAACACACAAGAGTTACGTCTGTCCTACATAAACAGTGTTCAAGGTGTGTTTAACATAGTGTCATTAACGTGCATTTACAAAGGTGAAATTCAATTCGTGGCCAAGAGAGGCCACACCCCATAAAGTGTAAGGCAGGCGAGTATTATATTTGATTAGTTTAACACAATGTTCCCAATACTTCTAGCACTTAGAGCATAACAAACTATTTAAAGAAATAATAGCTATCTACTTGTGTAGAGCAGGAACTGTACTCGCCTAGTTGTGCTTGCGGGGGGTTGAGCTCTGGCTCTTTGGTCCCGCCTCAGTCACTACCTGACTGTCATAGTCACTGGACATTGTGAGGTCCATCCACTTAGATTGGTCAATATAGCAGCGACCTTGAATTTCACAGTCAGCCCTCGATTCCCGAGGAATCCAAGGGAGTTTGGACACTTCTTTCACACCGTCCTCATATCTCAGTTCCTTGTCCTCATATCTCAGTTCCTTGTCCTCATATCTCAGTTCCTTGTCCTCATATCTCAGCTCCTTGTCCTCATATCCCATATTTCCTCATGCCTTCTTCCTCATATACACACACGCATGGTTAGGTTGGCTAGTGTTTTCAGTGTTCAGACCCTCAGCCATTTTCTTGAAAACATCTGCCCCGAGTGAGGATCGAACTCACGACCTTGAGATTATGAGACTCACGCGCTGCCTACTGCGCCATCGAGGCTTGCGTTAATAGGTAGAATATTACCATTAACATCACAAGTGTAATCAAATAATTATTTACCACAATACTAATAGCATTGCAATATTAATTATACATAAGCATACGTTAGACCACTTCAGGAATACGCAGCGCCAGCTCTGAATCTTTTCATAGAAAAGCTTAAACAAATGAAGAAGTCCAAACAATCGCGTATGTTTAATCGTTTAATTCTATTGACAGAGGATAAAGGATCCACAGCTCTTGGGTCCCGCCTCTCAAAGCTCGGTGCTTAGGACATATAGCTTATATAAGACAACAAATATATATATATATATATATATATATATATATATATATATATATATATATATATATATATATATACATATTTTTTTTTTTAACCTAGAAGGGGTACCACCTCTGGTGCAAGTGTAGGGACCCATAGCCTCGGAGAAGAAAATAAAGAGTACTCAGAGAAGACCTTGTGGATCCTCACTGAACACTTTGATATTTTCTTCTCCTACCACCCCTATTCTTTTGGTATGTGTATATATATATATATATATATATATATATATATATATATATATATATATATATATATATATATATATATATATATATATATATATATTAAAATGCGAAGTGTTGCTACTTATACCATCTCCCATGTGGTCTAGTGGCTAGGATACCTGGCTTTCACCCAGGAGGCCGGGTTCGATTCCCGGCATGGGAATGGTTTTAGACATTCAGCCAAAACATTCAGCGACATTTCCTTAAAAATTACTTGCCCCGAGTGAGGATCGAACTCACGACCTTGAGATTATGAGACTCACGCGCTGCCTACTGCGCCATCGAGGCGATATTTATCATTGACAATATTAATGTTCAATATTATCACGATACAACATACAACATCCTATTGTATATAATGTATAAAACACCTACCAGCACTAACATCAATTTTTCTACGAATTGATTGATGTTGATTGCAAAATTCGTGCGTCACCCGGTTAGTTAGATAAGATATCAATTCAGATAAAGGTACATATATTAAAAATGAGTTTAAACAAACGTTGTTGTTGTTGTTTTTTTAGATATATACAAGAGTTGTTACATTCTTGTACGGATTCGAATTGTACGAATGTACGAATTGTTATGGATTCAGCTACTGGGAACAAAAAGTTGCGAGTAGCACGGGCTATGGTGAGCCCGTAGTGGACTTACCTGGCACAGGAGCGGGGCTGGAACTTGTCTTCAACAAAAGTAATGTTGCATTAATATATAGAGCTGGTACATACCATTCCTGAAGCCACTAATACGTGCAAATAGAAAACGGAACAGAACGTCACTTTTGTGAGTCGATTTCATTTCAAATTACGTGCAAATTTGGCCATGGCGCGCATACCAGCCAAAAGTGACGTTATTTTTAAGAGGACGGGTTGTATGCACAGCGTTTCGGGCCAGGTAAAACGCTTAGGGTCAAAATACCTAAAAATACCAAAAGATTGTTATTTGCTTAGCTAAACGAACTAGAGGGTTCAGTTCCTGAACCCATTATATGCCTCTGAAACCCTTTACACCACCGCCTACGGGATGGGTATGGGGTGCATAATAAAGAAAGAAATTGAATTGAATTGTCAAAATACCTGTGTCTCGCCTCTTAACTATATTGGTAATCACTTAGACTGTCTCTTCCTAGCAAGAGGAATCCAACAAGACTTAATTTTATCTATAATGATATCCAGTATCCTTAAGTCCCATGTGGTCTAGTGGCTAGGATACCTGGCTTTCACCCAGGAGGCCCGGGTTCGATTCCCGGCATGGGAATGTCTTTTGATGTTCTGTGCAAGTTACAATGGTAATAATTTATTTATAACGAAATAATGATCAACCAGGCTGTGATTCATACCCAGGCTGCGAGCAGCCTGGGTATGAATTTTCAGTGAGAATTACCTGCATAAAAATTCAAAATAAATAGTCTGAACAAATCAGAAATTCCGAAATACCCACACACACACACGCACACACGCACACACACACACACACACGCACACACGCACACACACGCTACAAAGGATAACAAAAGTACATTTGAAAGAGCCCATTAGGCACAAGAATCTGTAAACCAGTTGAGAGGCAGGACCAAAGAGCCAGAGCTCAACCCCCGAAAGCATAACTAGGTGAGAACAGACACCACAGGGCTTCCACAAGGCCCGGCTAGCTCAGTCGGTAGAGCACGAGGCTCTTAATCTTGGGGTCGTGGGTTCGAGCCCCACGTTGGGCGGAAGTTTTCCGGTGGAACAGCGAACAAGGAGCCACAGAGACATTACAATGCTTTTTGGGGAGCCTGGTGGCTGAGTGGACAGCACTCAGGTCTCGTAATCCTGGGGACCGGAGTTCTATCCTCGGCGATGGCGGAAAACAAATGGGTAGAGTTTCTTTCGCCCTGATGCCCCTGTTACCTAGCAGTAAATAGGTACCTGGGAGTTTTTCGCTCTGATGCCCCTGTTACCTAGCAGTAAATAGGTACCTGGGAGTTAGATAGCTGCTACGGGCAGCTTCCTGTGTGTTTGTGTGAAAAAAATTATCGTTGATTGACAGTTGAGAGGCGGGCCGAAAGAGCAGAGCTCAACCCCCGCACGTATAACTAGGCGAATACATGCCCCAGACAATACCCCCCCCCCCTCCCCCCCAACACACACACACACATACAGTTTCAAATGTAGATATGATAGAGCCCAGTAGGCTCAGGAATCTGTACACCAGTTGATTGACAGTTGAGAGGCGGGACCAAAGAGACAAAACTCAACCCCCGCAAGCATAATTAGGTGAGTACACGTAAAGTCTAGGCCTATATTGTAGGATAAATGGATTCAAATTTGTCTAGGTACCGTGTGGTTTAGAGCGCCTATAGCTTTCACCCAGGGTGACTTCAGTTCAATTCACGCAGCCCGTCCTCCAAACAAAGATCCAAAGTCCATTCCATCCACCCGCCAAACCCGCTGTTTATGAATGGAAAACGGTTTACACACGACTCACAACTGATGACGTTCGAACACTTCCGGAACAAGTGCTTCACTGACGACTTGTGTTCGAACCACAACGCTGTAAATGCTTCACCCACGTACTACAAATACAAATAATCGCCAACAGAACCTAAACACCTAACCTAACCTATGCCTAAATATGCACAATATGCTAATAAATAATATTAATTTATATTTGAGAGAATTCCAACTTTGAATGAACAGAAAGTTAAAATTAATGAATGAGTTTTTGGGGTCGACCGCTGGTTGGAATGAACTGGGTCTGAAGACGGGTTGATTCACGATTTAGAAATAATTTCGGGCTTTCAACTTTAATTTTGCTTTTCATGAAAACATCTGCCCCGAGTGAGGATCGAACTCACGACCTTGAGATTATGAGACTCACGCGCTGCCTACTGCGCCATCGAGGCTTGCGTTATCGTAACTAAAAATGTCATATAATTATGACATATATATCGCACCTAATAGCCTGATCGCACTGCTTTTTATATTTTTGTATTTAATTTATCCATATATACAAGAGTTGTTACATTCTTGTACAGCCAATAGTTCGCAGCGTTTCGGGCAAGTCCTTAATCCTATGTTCCCTGGAATATGACCCGCCAAATCGTTTAACAACCAGGTACCCATTTACTGTTGGTTGAACAGAGGCTACAGTTAAGGATTGGCGCCCAGTCAATCCTCCCCAAGCCAGGATACGAACCCCGGCCAAAACGCTCGCGAAGCGCCGGCAGAGAATTACCAGGGGGGCAAAGCGCCAAGCCATTACGAGTATAAATCACTAGGAAGGGGTCAGGATAAGGATTTGGGATGGGACGGGGGAAAGGAATGGTACCCCAACCACGAACCAATGGTAGCCACAGACACAGGTGGTCCGTGGGCCTCCAGGTAGCCACGGACACAGGTGGTCCGTGGGCCTCCAGGTAGCCACGGACACAGGCGGTCCGTGGGCCTCCAGGTAGCCACAGACACAGGTGGTCCGTGGGCCTCCAGGTAGCCACGGACACAGGCGGTCCGTGGGCCTCCAGGTAGCCACGGACACCACACACCTGCCTACGCCGGCTCACCTTTGCATCTCCAAACATGTTCCAGTTTTTACTGATGAGAGAATTTCCTGTGTTGAGGGTCGGCGGTGTTGGAGGGATGCTGGCCTCTCTCAGCTGTCAAGGCTGAGATCACACTCACCACCTTGGAAGACATATCAGGGAGCTATGTTAACGACATACAAGATAGTCAGGACACTAATGGCTTGTAACCGTATATGAGAGTGAGTGGATCCAGTTGTAGGGTTTGGAGGGGGGGTAGGAGTGAGTTAGGGGGGGGGGGTCGAGGGTTGCTAGTGTGAGTGAGTGTGAGGAGAAGTGTGAGGGGCGAGGCTTGGGAAGTGTGTTAGAGAGGAGGAGGGAGTGTGAGGGAGAGCCCCCGGGAAGCACAAAGTTCAGTCGTGACTGGCCGGCTAATAAAAACACTCCTAGAGTGCCCGGCCCACTTCTGGTACAGTTACCTGTATCCCACACCTCATGAAATACAATATACCCGCTTCGGGCACTCGATTACCTGGTGTGGGGGTAGCTGGTGTGGGGGTAGCAGGTGTGGGGGTAGCAGGTGTGGGGGTAGCTGGTGTGGGGGTAGCTAGTGTGGGGGTAGCTAGTGTGGGGGGGTAGCTGGTGTGGGGGTAGCTGGTGTGGGTTCAGCAGGTGTAGGCTCAGCTGATATTTTCTCTAACTGCTTGGTATGTGTTCACAGTTCTGTGTTCTCAAGAACAGTGTGTTATGGTTCAACAAGTTATACGTCATTCTTGAAGATGCTGAGGGCAAGAAATCCCTAATATAACTAGCCTGTTCACCATGTTCAACCCAATTTTAAGAACAGCGTAGAAATATTATAAATATTAAATCAAACTCACTATCCGAATAACAGGGTATTCTTGAACTTAAGAACTAAAGGGAAGATATTGCAACAGCGCTAAGGAGTTGCAAGAAAGTAGATATTGCAAATATTCGGACCCCAAAAAAACGATACTTTCTTAATCCCACAAATAATTATGAGTTGCTCCATCGCTTCTTAAATTGTAATAATTTCACTGATCGAATTATCTTTTTTCCCCTTTTTTGTAATTTCATAAAGCATGATGGAAATGGGGGGGGAGAGAAGGGGGTTTACAGCGGTTTTCATTGAACGGGGGAGAGAAGGGGTTTACAGCGGTTTTCATTGAACGGGGGAGAGAAGGGGTTTACAGCGGTTTTCATTGACTGACCCTGACGGCAGCATTCCGTAGTTAGTACGCAGACACTTCGGTAATTATCGCTACATGTTAATAGCCTGGCTATGTTATTGGACGCTAAAATATTTAGAAAGTTCACCTTGTGTGTGAGGCGATGGAGGAATCCACCTGGTAACATTAGGAATGATATGACCCAGTTTTTGTTGTTAATCTCACCATTTGTGTCGTGTAGTACTGGGAGTGGCTCCCACTGTATGTCTGTCGTGTGGGAGTGGCCCCCACTGTATGTCTGTCGTGTGGGAGTGGCTCCCACTGTATGTCTGTCGTGTGGGAGTGGCTCCCACTGTATGTCTGTCGTGTGGGAGTGGCTCCCACTGTATGTCTGTCGTGTGGGAGTGACTCCCACTGTAAAAGTTACCTCCTGTCCATCGGCTATCCTGATCGTTTCATTGTAGGACCTTGTGGAAGGCCATCTGCCACATTATTTACGGGATGGAGGTGTAGGAAGCAGGGGGAGGGAGAGAGAGAGAGGGGGGAGGGGGAAAGAGGGAGGGGAGGGAAGGTCAGAAGGTCACTATGGACTACCTGGAACACAGGAAGGTACGGGGCAATGTAAGGGCATTAGGTGATGGTGTGTCATCAAGGATGCTACAGGAATAAGACAACCTCAACTCAGATTAGATCGTGTTACTAACTATGAGCAGTTCCTGAAGGAACCTCTTCGCCTTGTCACGTATAGCTGGTTCACTTTGTGCATAACAGAGACCAGCCCGTTCTCCTAAGGTTTCGCAACGTTAAGGAAAAACGGTCAATTTAACCTACCAGAGGACCCAAAACAGAAAACGGAACAGTACGTCACTTTCGCCAGCCGCTTCCATTTTCTAGTACGACAAATTTTTGGCCTTATGTAGCGCATTCGAGCGAAATGCGACGGTCTTGGTAAGAGGACAGGTTGTAGAGGCCGCACCAGATTAGTACCTCAGAGTGAGGAAGGAAGCAGAGAGAGACAGTACGAAAATGACATAGCGAATAAAGCCAGACCCAAGATCAGTCTTGCCTGAGGCTAACAGCACATGGTCTACCTACCACTCACGCTGTTAAGACATAGAAAGCTACACCTCCAGCCCTCTACTGCCGTCTTTCTGCATGTTCTAAGCTTCGAGTTTAAGCAGCAGGAGCCTTTGTGTCACTCACCAGAGCTGCACTTGTCACAGCCGCTTTACGGGCCTCGCGTCTCGTGATCGCCTTGGCGTTTGTCCCTACTGATTTGCACTCAATCTTACCCTGTTGCAGGAAACGTTGATATCGACAACACCGCCACCTGCGTGTCCCTACATCTGTGTATATGATAAATCAAAACCAATTTTTTGTAACGCAAATTTGAAGGCAAGTTTGACGAGGCAACAAAAATCAGGCAAGAGAGGGCTGGGCAGACTGCATATTTTTGGATTGCCAGAAAGCCTTTGACGTACCACATACGAGACTAGTGCACAAGCTGCAGATGCAGGCAGAAATGAAAGGGAAGGTACTCCATTGGATAAGGGAGTACCTAAGCAACAGAAGAAAGAGAGTCACTGTGAGGGGTGAGGTCTCAGAGTGGCGAGGTGTCATCAGTGGAATCCGGGGGGGGGGGGTAGAAATAGCCTAAGCTACTCTATCCCTTTGAGATGTATTTTTTCTTGTCTCAATAAACATACTTGAACTTGAACCAGTGGAGTCCCGCAGGGATGAGTCCTTGGACCTATACTGTTCCTGATATATGTAAATGATCTCCCAGAGGGTATAGAATCGTTCTTCTCAATGTTTACTGATGATGCAAAAATTATGAGAAGGATTAAGACAGAAGAAGATAATATGAGGCTACAATATGAACTGAACAAACTGAAAGAATGATCCAACAAATGGCAACTAAAGTTCAATCCAAGTAAATGTAAGATAATGAAACTAGGCGGTGGAAACAGGAAGCCAGACACAGGATACCGAATGAGAGATGAAGTCCTTCATGAAACGGACAGAGGGAAAGATCTAGGAGTTGATATCACGCCAAACCTGTCTCCTAAAGCCCACATCAAAAGAATAACATCGGCGGCGTATGCGAGGCTGGCTAACATCAGAACTGCCTTCGGAAATCTGTGTAAGGAATCATTCAGAACGTTGTATACCACATATATAAGGCCAATCCTGGAGTATGTGGCCCCAGCATGGAGCCCGTACCATGTCAAGCACAAGAAGATTGAAAAAGTTTAGAGGTATGCCACTAGGCTAGTCCCAGAACTAAGAGGCATGAGTTACAAGGAAAGGCAGAGTGAATTGCACCTCACGTCGCTGGAAGAGAGAAGATATCGGGGAGACATGATCACTACCTACAAAAACATCAGAGGAAGACAGGGTAGACTAGGATGGATTATTTAACACGGGTGGTACACGCACAAGGGGACACAGGTGGAAACTGAGTACCTAAATGAGTCAGAGAAACATCAGAAAGAACTTTTTCGGTGTCAGAGTAGTTAGTAAATGGAATGCACTAGGAAGTGATGTGATGGAGGCTGCCTCCATACACAGTTTCAAATGTAGATATGATAGAGCCCAGTAGGCTCAGGAATCTGTACACCAGTTGATTGACGGTTGAGAGGCGGAACCAAAGAGCCTAAGCTCAACCCCCGCAAGCACAACTAGGTGAGCACCCTGACCCAGCTAGCTTGTCAAGCTGACAATCCTAGGCCTTGATCCCCGCCAGCTTGACCATCTCATAGGCCTGCCCTGAGCTACCCTGACCCACTGGGCACCAGAGCAAGCTCTCAAGTTCACCCGGACATTCCAAACACCATTGTTTTTACTTGCTAATATTTTCCATACTAATCTCCTCCTCCATGTAAGGTCTCCGTGTACATTTGTATCTCTTTATTCATACTATTGAGCCAAACGCATGAGAATCACACAGTCGGTGGACGCTGGGTCAAGACTCGCTTTCCCTTAGACTCCGTTTCCCGCCCAACTGGGTATTACGGGGCCCGCGCCAAGGTCGCCAGCAGGAGGGGCGCCTGGCCGCCTCACGCTCTCCCCTCTCATATACAAGAAGCGTGGACGCAATACACACGTTGTTAATGCCAGCCTGAGTAAAAACTGACATTGGACTCACGACGAGTAGCTGGACGCGAAGGTCGACCTTCTTGGGAGGGAGGAACGAGTCTCCTCCAGTTCTGTACGTGCATTCAGGATTCACAGAGCGCTCGAAGCGTCCTCGTACGACGTCCGTTCCTCTTACCGCAATCATGGCGGCTTTGAGTACATTTTACTATACAATTTACGAGCTCCGAAGTGCTACGAGGTCCACAACAATAATAACCCATGGGTTGAAGACCTCGTAAAAGGGGGTTTAGTAAATATGAAGCTGTGATGTTTGATTTAAGAGCTACAAATCTCGCAAGCGAGCACGTAAGTGCTCATTGAGTCCTGGTCCTCCTCGCAACACAACTACAAAGCGTAAGTGTTGATCACAGAGCGCATTAGGACTAAGAATCAGCGTAGAAAGTCAATAGACAAAAAAAGGAGTTCCGAGAAACGGTCATTCTCAGAAGAGCGCTTAAATATGATAACTGTTTGATGAAGATTAAGCCGTCCCAAGAGGTGGCACGGGCATGAATAGCCCGGAATATGATGTGTGAAGAGGATTGTGTTAGCGTAGTGTGTGACCGCATTGTTGCGCTTACACCCGGAGTTGCAGGAGCGGGAGATGAGGCCAGTGTGAAGGCTGACACACCGGCAACACACACCGTAAACAAACACCCTCCTACGGGCTCACCATAGCCCGTGCTACATGGACACTTCGTCCTGAGTAGCTAAATCTTTAACAACAACAACAAACACCCTCCAGGCGAGGCTGGTAGTGTTGAGTACACACACAGGGGAAATACTCCTAAATACTCATACTCCGCCCAAGTAAAACAGAAACAAGCAACACTTAGTGGGCCAGCCAGAGGCTTAGGGCCCGCGCAAGAATTTACCTGAAAAAGAATACATACGGTTTTAACAAACATAAAATGAATTATCTGATATCAATCTCTAGGTTTATACACACACACACACACACACACACACGAGGAGAGAGAGATGTACACACACACACACACACACACACACACTCACACACACACACACACACGAGGAGAGAGAGAGATGTACACACACACACACACACACACACACACACGAGGAGAGAGAGAGATGTACACACACACACACACACACACACACACACACACACACACTCTTGTGTGTGTGTGAGTGTGTGTGTGTGTGTGTGTGTGTGTATAAACCTAGAGATTGATATCAGATAATTCATTTTATGTTTGTTAAAACCGTATGTATTCTTTTTCAGGTAAATTCTTGCGCGGGCCCTAAGCCTCTGGCTGGCCCACTAAGTGTTGCTTGTTTCTGTTTTACTTGGGCGGAGTATGAGTATTTAGGACTCGTATGGTCGCTTCAGTAACACTTTGTCCCATGTGTTTAACAACTTGTTTTGCTCTGTTTAATCTAAGTTGAAATCTTAATGGGTTTGTAACTGTGCACTGTGTTAGATAATGTTTAGGATGTATTGTGTTAGGTTCGGTTGGGTTTGGTTACATTGGGTAAGATAAGGAACGGTTTCACAATTCGTTAGCAAACGGGCTTGTGTACGATACATGTATCCAGGGTCCCAGTGGGGGGGGGGGGGAGGAATGGTCAGCCATCGCATCTAGGCTGAGATTTCTTTGCTGACACTAACACTGCCCAATCGTTCCTGGCCTGTGCCGCCGACAGTGTACGCGGGTGTCTGCAACCACTTGATTGAGCGCTCTTGGCGACCATCTTAACTCAGTGTCTACATAAGACTAGCATAAGCAGGCGAGGAGTCACAATAACGTGGCTGAAGTATGTTGACCAGACCACACACTAGAAGGTGAAGAGACGACGACGTTTCGGTCCGTCCTGGACCATTCTCAAGTCGATTGTGGTCCAGAACAAACCGAAACGTCGTCGTCCCTTCACCTTCTAGTGTGTGGTCTGGTCAACAAGACTAGCATAACTTACGCTGCCAAAGCGTTTAGTTCGTCGAGTGCAAGTGACGTCATGCGGAGTGGTCACGCGGAACCTGGAGTATACCTGCAGCGGATTTTAAGAGTCCTTCTTCTTCCTCAAGCCCGGCCTGAGGACCAGGGCTTCCAGATTCACGAAGCAATTACGCAAGCACTTACGAACGTGTGCATCTTTCCTCAATCTTTTACGGCTTTGGTTACATTTATTAAACAGTTTACAAGCATGAAAACTTCCCAATCAACTGTGATTATTGCTATAAACAGCCTCCTGATGCTTCGGAGTTCATTAACTGTTTAATAATTGTGAACAAAGCCGCCAAAGATTGATAAAAGATGTACAGGTTCGTAAGTGCTTGCATAACCGCTTCGTGAATCTGGCCCCACGCTTGACTTGCGTCCGTCAAACTATGGCTTGGAACGACCCGCAAGCCGGACGTACCCATTACAACCCGAGCAGGTCCCTAGCTGGCACTTCTTGCACGAACTGATCCAATAGTTTCAATATGCAACACCGTCTCATTGCAAGAACGATGAGGTACGGAGCGAACTACGACCACTCAGAATCACCTTCACGAATATGATCAACGCGGACATCACCATCATCTTCACCGTGTATCTCGAGATCACTTTCTCCTTACCTTCAATGTCCAGAGACTCACGATTGCAAGCCACGTAAGGCACTCCATTACACACACACTATTTCCACGAATATAATCAAATCACAACAGCCTGATGTATCAATGAGAACAAGAAATAACTCGTATCTCTGGGAAAGCCAGAGGTGTGAGTTCGATCCCAATTCATTCCCATAATTTGTTTTTTATCGCATTTGGAAGTATTTGAGAAATGTTGTCGAGGGCCTGGTGGTAGGAGCCAGGATAAGGGAATAGACCTGGGAGTCAGCTAGGATAAAGGGCGAAACCTGGGAGCCAGCTAGGATAAGGATCGAGACCTGGAAGCCAGGATAAGGGATTAGAACCGGGAACCAGGGCCCAGATTCATGAAAGCACTTACGAACGTGTACATTTTTCCTCAATCTTTCCTCAATTTCAATCAATTTCCTCAATTTGACGGCTTTGGTTACATTTATTAAACAGTTTACAAACATGAAAACTTCCCATTCAACTGTTGTTATTGTTATAAACAGCCTCCTGGTGCTTCGGAGCTCATTACTTGTTTAATAATTGTAAACAAAGCCGCCAAAGATTGAGAAAAGATGTACAGGTTCGTAAGTGCTTTCGTGAATCTGGCCCCAGACATATTGCTTGACTCATAACCTAACACCTTTCCTTATCTTTAGCGTAAGTTTTTATTTTTTTTTCAAGAAGTAGAGAGCAAATAAGAGAGTTGAAACCGAAGAAGCGTGAGAGAACTGAGAACAGCTGAAAGAGAACCAGGCATTAGAACAATTCTGAGAACGAATTAGAGAACATTGCCTGAGAACGACTGGTACCATTGGAGACGATGACTCGCAATACGTTGGGAAAACGTTCAATATATCACGTTCTTCTTATGACAAACGCTACCAGTATTACTCCAAGGTAAATATCAGATTCACGAAGCAGTTACGCAAGCACTTACGAACCTGTCCATCTTTTCTCAATTTTTGGCGGCTTTGTTTCCAATTATTAAACAGTTAATGAGCTCCAAAGCACCAGGAGGCTGTTTATAACAATAACAACAGTTGATTGGCAAGTTTTCATGCTTGTAAACTGTTTAATAAATGTAACCAAAGCCGTCAAAGATTGAGGAAAGATGTACAGGTTCGTAAGTGCTTGCGTAAGTGCTTTCGTGACTCTGGCCCCAGAAGAAAGCATCAAGCCATTACGACTATATATCGACTATATTATATATATCGTATATAGTGATATATGTATATTACAAAATATATATTACAATATATATATCATTATATACGACTATATATCTTGTTAGATGAACTAGATATAGAAGAGAGAGAGAGAGACAGACAGACAGACAGACACACACAGGAGAGAGTGATACATGAATGATACAGGGGAGAGAGAGAGAAATACAGGAGAGAGTGATACAGGAAAGAGGGAGAGAGAGACACACACACACACACACAGGAGAGAGTGATACATGAATGATACAGGAGAGAGAGAAGGGAGGGAGGGAGTAGGGAAGCTGTACCAATTGCCAACACGATGAACCAGTCTCAGCATCCCTCCCCCCCCCCCCCCTCTTAACTCCTTGGGATGATATATGTCCCTATTGTTCACAGAGAACCTTGCTTCATCAGTGGTGTTTTTCCATGATAATCGGAGAAAGAAACTGGATTTGTGTGTGTGTGTTTTTATTCGACGGTAGGTGAATGTCTGGCCAGGTATTGTCATCTTCATATGCCGTCTTGATTTATATCAACGAATCTTGGAGTCGATAGTTTGCGGGCTCTGGTAGTGAAGATTGTCACACACACACACACACATCCACACACACACACATCCACACACACACGGCTGACCTGAGAAGCTCGCTTTCTCCCGGTAATAAGCCACAGACACCTTGCTTTTATCTCTCTCTCTCTCTCTCTCTCTCTCTCTCTCTCTCTCTCTCTCTCTCTCTCTCTGTCTCTGTCTCTCTCTCTCTCTCTCTCTGTCTCTGTCTCTGTCTCTGTCTCTCTCTCTCTCTCTCTCTCTCTCTCTCTCTCTCTCTCTCTCTCTCTCTCTCTCTCTCTCTCTCTCTCTCTCTGTCTCTCTCTCTCTCTCTCTCTCTGTCTCTCTCTCTCTCTCTCTGTCTCTGTCTCTGTCTCTCTCTCTCTCTCTCTGTCTCTCTCTCTCTCTCTCTCTGTCTCTGTCTCTTCTCTGTCTCTCTCTCTCTCTCTCTCTGTCTCTGTCTCTGTCTCTCTCTCTCTCTCTCTCTCTCTCTCTCTCTCTCTCTCTCTCTCTCTCTCTCTCTCTCTCTCTCTCTCTCTCTCTCTGTCTCTCTCTCTCTCTCTCTCTCTCTCTCTCTCTCTCTCTCTCTCTCTCTCTCTCTCTCTCTCTCTCTCTCTCTCTCTCTCTCTCTCTCTCTCTCTCTCTCTCTCTCATTTACCCCCAAACTTCTTTGTATATAGGCCTAAAACTGCTCGAGATAGTTGACAAAGTTGCCCTCCATTCACCTGGGCTGCCTGGGTCTCGAACCATGTACCCCACGTATGTGAGGCTGAAACTCTATCAACGAGACCATAAAGTTACCCTCTCTAGCTTGACAGGTGACGCTAACCTGCCCTGTTACACGCACAGAGACGACGACGACATTCCACAATAATAACATCTTGGCAGAATATATATATATATCTTTTACAATACCCAGCTATCGTCAATCAGGATGAGAAAGTTCATCAATAAGAGGAAGCTGCCACCAGCCCACCCCCGACGATTTCTGTTCATTGTGTGATCTCGTCACCTCGTATCTGTAGCTCAGCTTCCGAGAGCTCTCTAGCATCTCTTGAGGAGAAAAACCATTTTTGCTCTCAGCCTTATTAAGGCGCTGGAGTAGAGATAGGAAAACACGTTTCAGAGTTGGGTCGTAAATTAGGAATTGACTGCACAGGGATACAATGCAATAGATATAATAGACTGTAATAATAGTCTGTATAATAACTATTGCAATAGATGCAATAGTCTGCCCGAAACGCTGCGCGTACTAGTGGCTTTACAAGACTGTAATTACCATATTATGTGTCTTCACATTCCTAATGTACCTTCTTGTATATGCATAAATAAATAAATTAATATATGCAGAGTATTGTAGCTGCAATTTGTCTAAGAGACGGGGTCTCCTTCCGATATAAAAGGGGAGGAGTGCGTTTAGTGTGTGTGCGTGTGTTTAGTGCGTGCGTGTGTGACCAATTCGTTAGAAACGTGGCCTATTAACATATATTAAAACAGGAATATTGGTGTTTCCTTTGCGGAGGCCTCGATAGGTTAGGGGGGGTTGGTAGGGTGCGTACGTTTTAGGTTAGGTAAAAAGCGGGTAGTTTATTGTGCACCCCATACTCATCCTGTGAGCCGTAGCGCAAAAATGAATTACAAAAAAAGCACCAAAGGTCTTTATCAGACCTCAACGGAAATTATTACATTAACAGTTACATCTCTTCTGCACACCTTATAAGTATAATATCAGCTAGTTAAAGATAACGTTCTATTTCAATAGCTATGATAGCCAAATCATCAATAGTTATGTTTTTATAGTTAATCATTACGCGTTAATGGTAGGACTATTTTCGCTAATTCATGATTGTGTCATGGAGATAATACAGGGAAGAGATGCTGTTTTTTATTAGTATTAGTCTTCACAATACAAGCCCCGAAATCATCTCAAGATAACCTCAAGATACACTACTTGCTTCTTAATCTCTTGTGTCGTTTATCTACTTGAGGCGAAATATGGAGACAGTGCAAGATTTTCAGATGTTTTATACTTAGTAATAAGATGTTTTGTCATATACAACGTGAGTTTAGATTTATCTCTAAATGGCTCAATTTGATTACAGTTTAAGATGTAATGGTCAAGTTTGTGTAGCTCTTACACTCTCGTGTGAGTGTGTGTTGGTCTTACACTCTCGTGTGAGTGTGTGTAGCTCTTACACTCTCGTGTGAGTGTGTATAGCTCTTACACTCTCGTGTGAGTGTGTGTTGGTCTTACACTCTCGTGTGAGTGTGTGTTGGTCTTACACTCTCGTGTGAGTGTGTGTTGCTCTTACACTCTCGTGTGAGTGTGTGTAGCTCTTACACTCTCGTGTGAGTGTGTGTAGCTCTTACACACTCGTGTGAGTGTGTGTAGCTCTTACACACTCGTGTGAGTGTGTGTAGCTCTTACACTCTCGTGTGAGTGTGTGTAGCTCTTACACTCCGTGTGAGTGTGTGTAGCTCTTACACTCTCGTGTGAGTGTGTGTAGCTCTTACACTCGTGTGAGTGTCTTATCCCTGCTACACCCTGCTCTTCCTCCGTCCCTACCTCCTGATAATCTAACCTCATACTCTCAAAACAGCTTTTTCGATAATAAATTATTTCATGTAAGTTAAAAAAAACAATGTTTTCTATTTCACAACAAGAAATAATATGCGTTATTTTGTTGGAAATGCGAGGCTGCGCGGGAAATAATCTTTTTCGGTGTGTCTTGCGCAGTAAACAGTCATACTTCAGCCAGCCGTCACCAGGGGCGGACGTTTGACCCGCTCCCGTAGTGTCCATTTTATTTTTTTTTGAGATATATACAAGAGTTGTTACATTCTTGTAGAGCCACTAGTACGCGTAGCGTTTCGGGCAGGTCCCTGGAATACGATCCCCTGCCGCGAAGAATCGTTTTTTCATCCAAGTACACATTTTACTGTTGCGTTAAACAGAGGCTACAGTTAAGGAATTGCGCCCAGTAAATCCTCCCCGGCCAGGATACGAACCCATGACATAGCGCTCGCGGAACGCCAGGCGAGTGTCTTACCACTACACCACGGAGACTGCTCACTTTAGCAACCTGTGAGCGTTAAACGTGCACGGGAGACATCTCCCGTCACGCAGGGTGCAGTCGCACCTCCACAGATCTCCCGTATCATCTATTGATACTGGTAATGGCTCAAATGGACCACCACTTACGGGCTATTCATGCCCGTGCCACCTTTTGGGTGGCTTAATCTTCATCAATCAATCAATCGTTAAACGTGACCATATCACACCATGCTGTCGTTACTGGAGGAGCGGTGGTGGTGTGTCCGGCGGTGGGAAATATTATCAGATATCCGTGGATTATGAAACTGAGTGACTGAGTCGTTTTAAGGATTCTGAGATTTTGATGACGTCCAAAACAACTCGGGTACGTGTTTTTTTTTTTTTTTGGTGTAGTTTCAGTCTTTTTCGAAATCCTGTTTCACCTTATTTTCCTCCGCTTCTTATCACTCAAACGTGTCTTATCCTTCAGCTCCTCATAACTTTATGATATTAAAGTTGGTTCTACGAATGCTACTAAATTATAATTTTGTTGAGACTATAATCACTGCTAACCACCATTACCATCTCTAATACTGATGACTCGGGCCAGGCCAGTGTTGCCAAGATAGTTTAAGGTTGTCACAAGGGTCACCAGAACGATCAATGTTGCCAATGCAGAAACTAGGTGGGTTAGTTTAGTGTAGTTGAATGACTAATGTTAAACATGTGATGTGCAGTGAAGGTACGGGGGTGTAGGGTACAGTACCCAGATCCGAGGGTACAGCACACTGTACCCCGTGTACCCCCGGGAGCCCTGAAGACAAACAATCAAATCAAGTTGGTCACCAAGACACAAACAAAGACAAACAAATGAAGGTAAGCAAGGTTAGTGAGGAAGTCTATAATGAGAAGGAAGAGGGAGGGAGGGAGGGATGAGTAGGGAGAGAGGATAGTTAATGATGATGATACATCATGAAGGACAGCAAGATAGCGGAATGGAAGGTGGATAGATATCATGCGTGTCATCTAGGAAGAGGTAGAATAGTCATCATGCCACTTAGGGAGGCATTATTCACCGTATGCTGTTAAAAACTTAGCATTACCATGCTTTCCCTACAAGGGGATCGTTAACAACGAAGGCATGTTGATAACGACAGTTCGAGCCTTCATCTTAAGAATCAATCTCTATCTCCTTAATCAGCCCGCGGAGAGAGGCTCATAGACAAGTCAACCTGGCATTGAGATCCAACCAATAGTATACTAGCGAGTGGTGACAGGAAATCCAGTTCACACGTTAATCATGAGACATAATCTCTTGTCCGGGACGTCTTGAGAGTGCCATATTGACAGCCCTTGAAGGAGGAGGAGGAGACAGACAGAGCAGACAAGAACGTAGCAATAAGAAACTCAATTAGTACGAGGAGAAAGTGCTAAGCCAGTGTGCCTTTATATCACTTGGAATGGATAGGAGGACAGAGGGAAAGAATAGTGCCCCAATTACTTGGACTAATGGGAATCGAACACAGACCTGCAAGAAGCGAGGCCGTCGCTGTACCAACTAATCCACGTGAAAAGCAACTTCAAGTTGGTCATGTATTTGACATGCGGATCTATTCGGATATTTTGAATGGCAAGAGCTCAAATGTTTGGTAGAGATGCTACCACCAGCAGCCTCCAGCACAACCATAGAACCCCATCAAGCAGGTTAGAGTGAACATCAGTCTGCAGTAGTTTTTATTATTATTATTATTATTTTCTACCACAAACGTGGCCACACATTTACAATGCTAACCAGCATATATACATTTTCTTCTGTCCTCCATGGACAGGGTTAGAGATGTGTTAAACATATAGTTCAAGGGTTTATTGAACAATCAACCACAGAAGGTGATTCGGTGCTTTTAAATTGCTAAGCTAATCTACATACGTAAATACATAGATGCACATATTTACGTATGGCCTACATAAAGTGTTCGATGTGTCTGCAGTAGTGGTGTCAGGCGCTGTAACGAGCGGGTTTCCGGTAAGAGAGGGCGAAATCTCTTCTCGCCAAGGTCACGTTCGTAATAAAGGAAGTTCGTAACTCATACTTAGAGGTCACACCTGTATGTACTTCACAATAATTCAGCCATTATCTCGCATCATTATGCACGTGCACCCACAGTTATATATGGAAATGCCGTTAGTGAATGTGTGTGAGAATGGAGGTTTATCGTTCGAAGACATGAATACTTGCAGGATCGAACTGGGAGTCTCTTGGCGTCTCGTCAAACCCCAAACATACGGAAATGTCGGAACAAACATTTGCCAAATACTGCAAGAAACCCAGTGCAGGTTCTAAAGATTGGTGAATAATGACATGATTGATTGATTGATTAATGATTGGTCTTAATCATTAATGATTGATTAATGATTGATTAATGACATGATTAATGATTGGTCTAATGACATTAAGTTGTGTGTGTAATGTTTTGTCTTGTGAAGCTGTAGATAGATAGTTTTCTCACGTTCATACCAAACATCTTCACTTTTCAATTTTCCCCTGAGCTGTGAGCCAAGGTAAGATGCCTGTCTCTGTGTTAATAAACTCTATCAACAGCTTATGCCAGACCGCTTAAGATTCCCTATCTTGAGGTTATCTTGAGATGATTTCGGGGCTTTTTAGTGTCCCCGGTCCTCGACCAGGCCTCCACCCCCAGCCCGTGACAGCTGACTAACACCCAGGTACCTATTTTACTGCTAGGTAACAGGGGCATAGAGTGAAACAAACTCTGCCCCTTGTTTCTCGCCGGCGCCTGGGATTGAACCCGGGACCACAGGATTACAAGTCCAGCGTGCTGTCCGCTTGGCCGACGTATATTGCTAGATACAATATAAGCTGATAAGCTTTCTCTAACAATTCGTGCATATAATATATCTTCGTGGTATAGCTATAATGTACGGAAGCTTTACGTCAGAGAGCTTTCTTTAATACTCGCTGCGTATGCTGAGGTATGATCTCTGCGTATGCTGAGGTATGATCTCTGCGTATGCTGAGGTATGATCTCTGCGTATGCTGAGGTATGATCTCTGCGTATGCTGAGGTATGATCTCTGCGTATGCTGAGGTATGATCTCTGCGTATGCTGAGGTATGATCTCTGCGTATGCTGAGGTATGATCTCTGCGTATGCTGAGGACCCCATCAGAATGAAGCAGAGTCGCGCTTCATTCATTCCCAACAACAGAATATACTTAAGTATTCAGTTCTAGTGCTACGGAGTTACGTGCAGTCTCCAGTCTCGGAAATACTTGCCCAGTGACAGGATTTGTGTGTGTGTGTGTGTGCGCGTGCGTGTGCGTGCGTGCGTATCATATAATCGTGAACTGGCTTAAACCATCGGCCATTGCAGCAAATATCACTACGTGTGTTTGTAATCAGGATCATCACCAGCCATTGGAACCAGTATTACTCTGATTGATCGATTCCCCCCCCCCCCCATCACCGTAAATCACTTAGAATGAGTATTGCAATTGCAGAAATAATCCTCCCTTTATCTGAAATTACTCTCCGAAGATGGCCAACTTCATGTCAGTCAATAGCTCTTCTTATTAATAAGAATGAATGCTAAGCCGGCAAGAGTCGTGACGGAGCAACTGTGGAAATTATAGCTGTCAAGAAGATGGTCTTTGTCTTGGCAGACGCGGCCAAGAACGACCAGAACTACAAGGAGAGGGACGTAGCTGGTGCAAGCAACTAGTAGTGTCTGTCCCTCTCTCTCCACCGTATCCAAACTCTGAGTATTAATGAGCAAATCCACAAGAGCCGTGACGAGGATTCGAACTTACGTCTGAGAGCATCCCAGATTTGGGGATTTGTTCATTTGATGCATCACGCTATTGTGATTTCTGTGTGTTCTGGGTATTAATGGCGGTATAGCAATCTAGGCTATATAGGTACAGGCTATATAGTAGCTAGTATAGTACCTATATACAGGCTATATAGTACAGGCTACAGGCTATATAGTACCTATAATCTAGGCTATATAGGTACAATCTATAGGTACAGAGGTGCCATAGGTAGTTGATGCACTACATCAACCAATAGCAACGGTTTATTCCCGAAAATACCGTTTCTGATTGGGCAGAAATGGCATTTTTTAAATGCCGTTTCTGAAAAACAGCATAAAAAATGCCGTTTTTTAGCGGTGCTGCTGCTGGCAGCCCCGCTAAAAAAAAAAACAGCCGCAAAGCAGAACAGAACAGGTTCAGAACAGGTTCACGGCTTTCCATGAGGATCATATATATTCTCCTAACGATCGTGTGTGTGTGTGTGTGCTTGAGGACAGCGAGGCTCTTGAAAGGCCAAGGATTATCCGGTAGTGTCTGGAGCATCGTTCGTCAAGGTTAACCAATTCATACCGAGAAGTTCACGGCGATAACTGCATTACCCGGCTGTACTTCTCCTGTATCGCTACTTACAGTAGTAGCTCTGCTCTGGCTCTTGGTAAAAGATATTGTGCACGGCCCTCGATACAGGGGGTGATAGACGAGGCGCCTCACAGTATGGTCTGCCGGCGTGAGCCACTTGCTGTGTTCTGCTGCTTCCTCCACGATGGTAGTAATGACTTCAGCTGCTGGGCAGGCCCTAGCAGCACCAGTCTCTAGCAGCACCAGGCCCTAGCATCACCAGGTCCTAGCAGCACCAGGCCCTAGCATCACCAGGCCATAGCAGCACCAGGTCCTAGCAGCACCAGGTCCTAGCAGCACCAGGTCCTAGCAGCACCAGGCCCTAGCATCACCAGGCCATAGCAGCACCAGGTCCTAGCAGCACCAGGTCCTAGCAGCACCAGGTCCTAGCAGCACCAGGCCCTAGCATCACCAGGCCATAGCAGCACCAGGTCCTAGCAGCACCAGGTCCTAGCAGCACCAACTCCTAGCAGCACCAACTCCTAGCAGCACCAACACCAAGCAGCTCCAACAACATTGAAGACAAATTGAAAAAGATAAAGTGGTTTAGTTTTATCTGTGGATGATCACACATCTTCTTATATTGTAAGTAAGTCATAGTTTCGCATAGTCGTGTCTAGTTGCTAGTACTGTGCATCGTCGTGTCTGCTACTGTGAGTTCGGAGAGCATATACGGCACAACCACAGACTTGATAAAGAGCCTAAATTATTGCAACCCTCTCCAAGCTCTCAATACGTACTCTGGAAAGGAGACGAGAAAGGTATTAATTAATATATACGTGAGAGGTTCTGGAGGTCTCAAATTAACAGTCAAATTACATACTGGGGAGAGTGATATGGTGGGATGTGCAGAATAGGACCAGCGAGGAGTAGAGGTGCCATAGGTGCCATCAGAGAGCACTGTATGAACAACAGAGGTGCCATAGGTACAATCAGAAAGCACTATAAGAACAGCAGAGACTCGCGGCTATCCACTACCATCCCAGCAAGCACAAGAAATATTGTTGGAACAAATGTGGACTTCTTCAAGAACAAATTAAGACACTTTCCTACAAGAAGTGCCGGACCGATTGGGTTGTAATGTAGGTCTGCAGGCCGCTCCAATCAACAGTCTGTTGGACCAAGTTACCACCACAAGTCAAACCTGAGCCTATGAAGGGCATGGGGAGCAGGAGAACTCCTAGAACCTACTCCAGGTATGGCCCAGGTACTGTACATCGTCGCGTCGTGTCTCCAGGTACTGTTTCAACGTTTAGACGTATAATAATTGATTGTAATGAAACTGTGCATATTTCCCAGTTCACAAGCAGAGCCCTGCAACAAGGAGCACCACCGTCCATTACGCCCTCAGTTGAATGCCCAAGAAGGAAAAAGTTTCACATGATTTTAGATTCTAAATTTCTATCGCTACTTCATGATGCTAAATTATTCCAGGAGGAGACTTGGGAGAGAGCAGAGGAAGAACGTGAGAGGCAGCGATGGTACACGGAACACCTGTGTTGAGGGGTGGGAGGGGGCTGGGAGGTAGATTAAGGCCCCTGCCTCATGCCTGCGCCGTCGTGTTCACACAATAGGAATAAGCCACACCCCAGCGTTGCTCAACCGTCCTTACACAGTCCCCTTCGGCTGATGGGGACGGCCCATCGTGGTCGTTGGCTCCTGAGACCTCGTCGCTAAACCTTGACATTCATGTCTTGGCATCGGTCAGGGTCTGGTTGGTGCCTAGGGCCTCGCACCGGTCAGGGCCAGGTGCCTAGGGGGCCTAGGCACCTGGTTAGAGGGCTAGGGTCGCACCGGTTAGGGCCATGTACCAGACCGAAGACTGGTCAGGAACCTCATACGTGACAACGCTTGCCCTGATTCCAGCCAAAGAGCCTAAATTCGTTACCACATCCACACGACACTGGAGGAGCTCCAAGTCAGCCATTTCAGTGGATGTCTCCGTAGCTCTCTTCTCTCATTAGACAGTGTTGTGGGTGCACAGCGAGTCCATTTAACATGTCTAACCATGCACCTATCCCCCTCACACCTGTCCTGGTAGCTGTGTGTGGAATGTTATACATTCATTATACATGAATGGGTGAATGGTATACAACTCTCCTAATATGCCCCCAGTCACTGTGCTAATGGATTTCGTAGACTGCCGCAACATTACAAAAAAAATAGTAAAGGGACCTTGGGAAAGCCATTGAACAGACTTAAACCCAAATTCTATGATTCGTTTTAATTGTTGAGATTCCCAAGTGAGGTTAGAGATGGATTGGGATCGAACTAGATTACAGTGAGGGGAAAAAAAATCCACTTTCTAGAGTACCTTGGTGCCTAGACCTTGTACTGTAGGTATGGGGACAACCTCCACCCAGAGTTTCACTTTCAATAAGAACCTGAAAATGGCCGAGTGGTATGAATTGTTGTTTTTTGTGTGTGTGAGTACCGCGATGAATGGAAAACTGGGGTGATGAAGCACAATACCTGCCTCAACACCTCCCTCAACACCTGCCCCCCCCCCCCCCAACACCTGCCATATTTAGGGGTCCGACTAAAAGGGGCGACTTTCCTTATCTTAATGTATCTTTCGCCGAACAGAATGATGTAAATGTTGATCACTGCAATGACAGACAGACAAGAGCTCTACATGGTCACTACCTGCGTCTCTGGCCGGTGTGATGCAGCAATGCGTGTCTAGGGAAGGTGTGGCGCAACAGTGAGTGCGTCCATAGCAGGTGTGGCGCGTGCGTGTGGGGCAGGTATGACGCAATAGGGTTCGATGTCAGAGAAAGTTTCATTTTTTTAGCAGTACCCGTTTGTTCAGTTGTTCCGTGGCTGCGATGAAGGAAAACGGCTGTTTTAATAGTTATGAAGCTAGGAGTAGTTATAGTGAATAGTAGCAGCAGAGGCAGTACTAGTTACCCTGCTAGTAGTAGTAGTAGAAACTGTAACTAAATCAAACCTTCTGGTGGTTTAGCGGGCTGCACCCACCCGCTGTGCAAGCCAAAACGCTCCAGGTTCGAGCCCCGATCAGGGTAGGATGACTAGACGGTCTTCAACCCTTGGTAGCCCAGCAGTAACTGCAGACTTAAATGTAAACCAATTAGCGGATCGTGTCTTGAGGGGAAGCAAGAAAAACGAGGGGGCCCAGATTCACGAAGCAGTCATGCAAGCACTTACGAACCTGTACATCTTTTCTTAATCTTTGGCGGCATTGTTTACAATTATTAAAGAGTTAATGAGCTCTGAAACACCATGAGACTGTTTATAACAATAACAACAGTTGATTGGCAAGTTTTCATGCTTGTAAACTGTTTAATAAATGTAACCAAAGCCGTCAAAGATTGAGGATAGATGTACACGTTCGTAAGTGCTCGCGAAACTGCTTCATGAATCTGGCCCGAGGTCTACAATGGGGATGTGTGTGTGATTTGGGGGGTCGCCCACACGCGGGGGAAGTTTTGCTCCTGTATAACCTGTGGTATGAAAAGGTAAACCCGAAGAGCGGTTCGTGAGTTGCCATAGTGCACTTGTCCACACCTGTGAGCCTGGCACTGCTACCAGTGAAGGTTATCTAAGCCACTTGCAGCCGTCGCAACACCTTGCACGGACGTCCTGCAGTGCCTAGCACGGACGCCCCGCACGAACGCCCCCCCCCCCTGCACGGACAACCCGTCTCGAGCGTCAATCGTCTCGACTGACGATCTTTTTCACTTTCGCATTACGATAAACACAAATAAACATATTGCTAAAGGACGCAGAGGACTCGGGCGCCTCCTGCCGGCCACAGCCCTTCAACCGGCGCTCACAAGCAGGTCTTAATATATACCTCCACGGCCGCCAGGGGTCCAAGGTGTAACAATGGGTAATTGTAGTAGTCCGCTGCAGGACAACATTAATTACGACGGCCGCGCCCCTTTTTCTTTAGGCGGAATTCATTTGTATTATAGCAGTCAAGGACGAGTGGTCCTGGAAGCCTCCAACTCATTTAGCCTCCTTCCTCATTTAGCCTCCAACTCATTTAGCCTCCTTCCTCATGTACTGAGGAAGCCTCAGTACATTTCTGGAGACATTTGTCATTCTAAATTTATATTCCTGTCCGGCGTGGAGGTCCTGGAACTGTCGTTGACGGTCCTGGAACTGTTGTTGATGGTCCTGGAACTGTCGTTGACGGTCCTGGAACTGTCGTTGACGGTCCTGGAACTGTCGTTGATGGTCCTGGAACTGTTGTTGACGGTCCTGGAACTGTTGTTGACGGTCCTGGAACTGTTGTTGACGGTCCTGGAACTGTCATTGACGGTCCTGGAACTGTCGTTGACGGTCCTGGAACTGTTGTTGACGGTACTGGAACTGTCGTTGACGGTCCTGGAACTGTTGTTGACGGTCCTGGAACTGTCATTGACGGTCCTGGAACTGTTGTTGACGGTCCTGGAACTGTCATTGACGGTCCTGGAACTGTTGTTGACGGTCCTGGAACTGTCGTTGATGGTCCTGGAACTGTCGTTGACGGTCCTGGAACTGTTGTTGATGGTCCTGGAACTGTCGTTGACGGTCCTGGAACTGTCGTTGACGGTCCTGGAACTGTCATTGACGGTCCTGGAACTGTCGTTGACGGTCCTGGAACTGTCGTTGATGGTCCTGGAACTGTCGTTGACGGTCCTGGAACTGTTGTTGATGGTCATGGAACTGTCGTTGACGGTCCTGGAACTGTCGTTGACGGTCCTGGAACTGTCATTAACGGTCCTGGAACTGTCGTTGACGGTCCTGGAACTGTTGTTGATGGTCCTGGAACTGTCGTTGACGGTCCTGGAACTGTCGTTGACGGTCCTGGAACTGTCATTCACGGTCCTGGAACTGTCGTTGACGGTCCTGGAACTGTCGTTGACGGTCCTGGAACTGTCGTTGACGGTCCTGGAACTGTCGTTGACGGTCCTGGAACTGTCGTTGACGGTCCTGGAACTGTCGTTGACGGTCCTGGAACTGTTGTTGACGGTCCTGGAACTGTCGTTGACGGTCCTGGAACTGTCGTTGACGGTCCTGGAACTGTCATTGACGGTCCTGGAACTGTCGTTGACGGTCCTGGAACTGTCGTTGACGGTCCTGGAACTGTCGTTGACGGTCCTGGAACTGTCGTTGACGGTCCTGGAACTGTCGTTGACGGTCCTGGAACTGTCGTTGACGGTCCTGGAACTGTCGTTGACGGTCCTGGAACTGTCGTTGACGGTCCTGGAACTGTCATTGACGGTCCTGGAACTGTCGTTGACGGGTCAGACGTTATCGACGTACTCTAAGCGGTTCAGACGTGAGAGTACGTCTCAAAAAGAGACGTACTGGTTCAGATAACGGGTTCACAGATGATGATAATCTGCAATTCATCCATCTCCATCCATCCGGCTATTGCCCCCTTATCCCGGATCTGGGTTAATGGGGCCCACGGGACTGCAACTCCTATTAGGAAACCTGTTCTGTCCTTGAAAGAGTCAGCAGGTCCGAGACTCTTTGACCGTTACTGTCCAGACACTTGACGGGGGACTTGTTGATACTGTCTCGTCTCTGGGTGACAGCTTGGGCTGGACGGTAGAGCGTCATGCAGGTCGGCGTTCAATCCCCGACCGGCCAGGTGGTTGGGCACTATTCCATTTCTTCCCTTCGTCCCATCCTAAATCCTTATCCTGACCCCTTCCCAGTGCTATATAGTTCGTAATGACTTGGCGCTTTCTCCCCATAATTCCCTTCGCCCTCGCTTCTGGCCGGTATGAGCGTTTTGTGTGTGTGTGCGTGTGTGTGTGTGTGTGTGTGTGTGTGTGTGTGTGTGTGTGTGTGTGCGTGTGTGCGTGTGCGTGTGTGTGTCTGAAGAATATTTCCAGTAACGTTTCATTAGTCTTGTTTTTTTAACCTATCAGAAAAGACTTTAAGTCGTTCTAATATTTTTAAGGATTTTCTCCGACCCATCCATACATACATACATACATACATACATACATACATACATACATACATACATACATACATACATACATACATACATACATACATGCAGTATTACATTTACATATTTCGTGAGCAGCTGTTCCTGTAGATATGTAACTTAATATGACAGAAGGAAGTCAAGGAGTTTCGTACAAATCTTCCCCCAATTATTCACTCCTTGACTTAGGTAGGAATTTGGAAAGTTAATGAATTTTTAAGTTCATTTTTACTCCCGTATTGGGACTTGACAAGTTTCACCACGTCCAACTTAGGGTCCTCGGAGACAGAGGGATGAGGTGTTGCAATCAAATAATATATATGGTCAGGGATGCTGAGAGTTATCACAGGAAAAAAGTTATGTATAACCAAACTCAATTACGGGCTCACCATAGCCCGTGCTACATGGACACTACGTCCTGAGTAGCTAAATCTTTAGCAACAACAGCAACAGCTGAGATTTTGTTTGAGAAAACTTCTCAAGTTAAGTTCATTGGGTTCTTAATTATAACTACACACATAGATCACACTAACGTGATGCATCAAATGAACAAATCCACAAAGGCCGTGACGAGGATTCGAACCTGCGTCCGGGAGCATTTATTATAAGTCAGTGTTGGTTGGGAGTGAGGTATCGACTGTTTCCTGATGGTGCTGAAGGATGGATGAAGCTAGATATGAGCCAGTTGTTCATTGTGAACGCGACGTGTGTGTTTGATGCTAAGATCTTCAGCTATGTCAAATCTCATATTCTCATTTACTGTGTTATTTTGCTGGTGCTGGTCAGGATATCTTTGGTGATTGGCTGCGTGTAGAGATTGTGATCTTTGATGAAGCTTGTAGTTTGTGGCGTAGTTAGGTACCTTGATATAGATGTCGTCCTGCCTATATATTAAGAGCTTTAAGGCTGCCAGTCCTGGAGTATGTATCACAATAGCCAACATTGCGTTTTCTTCTGTGTCTCTTCTTTCCTTGTGTTAAGGAAATTGTGTTCTATTGTGTTCCTTTTCCTTATTGTGTTACAATGCCACTTTCAAGGCATTGCGGTTGGTACTTGGGAAGAGTTCTTGAACTTTCTCGTGTAGTGTCCCACACTGGAGGCAATTGTGGGGGACCCATAGCCTCGAAGAAGAAAATAAAGAGCATCCGATAAAAAATTTAAGTGCACACAACGTTTTTGCTTTGAAAGTTTAGCGAGTGTACTCGCCTAGTTGTACTTGCGTTGAGCTCTGGCTCTTTGGTCCCGCCTCTCAACCGTCAATCAACTGGTGTACAGATTCCTGAGCCTACTGGGCTCTATCATATCTACATTTGAAACTGTGTATGGAGTCAGCCTCCACCACATCACTGCCTAATGCATTCCATCTGTTAACTACTCTGACACTGAAAAAGTTCTTTCTAACGTCCCTGTGGCTCATGTGGGTACTCGGTTTCCACCTGTGTCCCTTTGTTCGCGTACCACCCGCGACACAGGTGTACCACTGTACTCACCTAGTTGTGCTTGCGGGGGTTGAGCTCTGGCTCTTTGGTCCCGCCTCTCAACCGTCAATCAACAGGTGTACAGGTTCCTGAGCCTATTGGTCTCTATCATATCTACACTTGAAACTAAACTTGAAACTGTGTTCGCGTACCACTGATAGTGTGTGTGTGTGTGTGTGTGTGTGTGTGTGTGTGTGTGTGTGTGTAGAATGCAGGAGGCTGTCCTTGGGAGTGGAGTTGGAGGCAAGCAGGCAGGAGGGGGGGGGATAAAAACTAACCGTCTCATCTGCTTATTTACTGGGTCGTATTAGCAGAGCCGCGGGGCTGCCTTTCTTCCTCCACACACACACACACACACACACACACACACACACACACACACACACACACACACACACACACACACACACACACACACAAACAATGCCTGCGGGGCCCACCTTGAACACCGCGCGAATAACGTGAAGATGTCTTGACAGGACGTTGTCTGCTCAACTAGCATATGGACGTGCCACCGAGTCGATATCACCCGCTGTAGTTACGTTCGACTAACATTCCCCCATTACATGGGATGCTTGGTAATGTGAGTGGAGCAGGAGTGAGGATATCCTAAATGAGGCTATTTAGGATATCCTAAATGAGTTCTTCGAGGAGACCCTGATCATCAGACGCCTCACACTCCGAACTGTCCTTGAAGTTCGATTGAAGCGCAAGACGAAGTTCTTCGGCAAGTTTCCTTTCACCTAATGATCTGTTGACGACCTACCTAGGGGTTACCTTGAGGTGCTTCCGGGGCTTAGCGTCCCTGCGGCCCGGTCGTCGACCAGGCCTCCAACATGTTTGCAACCTAGCAGCAAACAGGCATACCCGGGAATGGGCAACTGTTGTGTGGAAGGGTTGTTACCTTGAAAGACCTCGATACAAGCCTAAAGTCATTATTTAGATGTATACAGGCTTCCTGTCCCTCAACAAAACCCATATTAATGATTTGCCATCCTAATGCTATTAATTTAGACTAATTATCCAACAAACTGGTCATAGATTGAATCAAATTATATATTGTATCATATTAGGGAGACGTTTATAGATCAGAAAGTGTGTTAATATAGGTAATAAGTCCTTTGTTTTCATTATTATATATTTAATATACTTTGATATAATATATATATATTTGATATTTAATATAATATATATTTAATATGCTTTGAAACATAACATTTCTGTCTATAAAGACTGGTAACAGAGGCAGAAACTGGATGAATACGCCACAACAGGAGCATACCCCACAACAGGAGCATACCCCACAACAGGAGCATACCCCACAACAGAGGAGCATACCCCCAACAGAGGAGCATACCCCAAGAGAGGAACATACCCCAAACTCACCCATCCGTTACCCCTGTAATGAATACAACGCCTCATAAGTCAGGCAGCTGTGCCAGGAACGCGGAACACTCCTAAAATTATATTTTGTGTTTTTTTTTACTGTGTGGAGAAAGTATGTGAAAATGACAATAAAGCTGGCACGGCGTCTCTATTTGGCGCGACATCTTGAGGACGGACGTTTTTCTCCGGTGTCTGCATATCCGACGGTATTATTGATGTGTCTGTCTGTCTGTCTGTTGCCCAAGCTGTCTCTTGACTCTTGTGACGGCATCAGTCAACTTTCCTCGCTCGCATACTCGACATACTGAGGAGTCCTCACGGTCCTTAGTTGTGCGTGAAGCCTTGAGACATTGTTGCGTAGAAAATATGGGTACACACACACACACACACACACACACACACACACACACACACACACACACACACACACACACACACACACACACACACGCATACATGTCAGAGTGGTGGACAAATGGAATGCATTAGGAAGAGATGTGGTGGAGGCTGACTCCATACACAGTTTCAAGTGTAGATATGATAGAGCCCAATAGGCTCAGGAATCTGTACACCTGTTGATTGACGGTTGAGAGGCGGGACCAAAGAGCCAGAGCTCAACCCCCGCAAACACAACTAGGTGAGTACAACTAGGTGAGTACACACACATGCATACACACACGCACGCGCACACACACGCACGCGCACACACACGCACGCGCACACATTCGGATTAGTGTAGGCTTGTGAAGAGGTGGTGGTGTGGTGGTTTTATCAAAGCGTTGACTTATCTTGTAAATTTCCTCAAGCAACCATGAGACATTTACTACTATCCCTAGACAACCATGATTTAATTAACTACTTCATAGAGGATTTGTGTGCTTATATGAGCTCGGTGGGGCACTTTGTATGAATCGAATGTGACATTCTAATACCCTAAAGGAGGCTTTAATACTTGTGTTATATTGAAGACTTTTTTGCACTGGTGGTGTGTTCGTTAACTATTGTTTATCTTCTTTACAGGTAAGATGGGATGCCAGGCGACGTCTTCGCTGCTTGGGGCCAAGTGTCACCTGTGTACCGTGTACCGTGTACCGTGTACCGTGTACCGTGTACTTGTGTGTGGTGGTCGGGTACTATGTGTGAGTACCTCATACGTGTTGGCGGGGTATTGGAAGTGGGTACCGTGTGTGTGTATGTGTGTGGTATGTGTGTGCGCGCGCGTGTGTGTGTGTGTGTGTGTGTGTGTGTGTGTGTGTGTGTGTGTGTGTGTGTGTGTGTGTGTGTGTGTGTGTGTGTGTGTGTGTGTACGTATCATGTATATGAGTACACAATTACCAGGACACCCGCTGTCAATGATTCTAGCACTAATCTTCTCTATTTTTCACAAGTTTCCTTCACTTGAGAAGGAAGTTGACAAATTAACTCACCAAAGTTCATGATAAAGTTTGATTATGTCATGATGCCAAGAGATTTGTTTCCGTGATAGCCGTCAACATTGACATAGACAGAGTACAAGGGGATACAGTATGTTTGGAGAAGTCGAATATATAACCGAGGAGTGTTAAAACAGGTCAATTGATCCACTGCAGCTTTTCAACCTCCCGTGTTTCAGTCAACCCGTTCTCGCACTTTCTTACAGTCAATATTGACTTATTTAATACGTGCATATGTGACATACTTAACATACTAGTTTACCTTGAAAAGCTTCATAGAAAACGCCGATCATACCTAACCTTCTTAGTATGTTAAGATAAGCATCTTATTGCTTCGTAATTACAATTATTACTTAACCTATACCAATAGTAGGTTAAGTAATAATTGTAATTACGAAGCAATAAGATGCTTATTTTAACATACTAAGAAGGTTAGGTAAGGTCGGTGTTTTCTATGAAGCTTTTCAAGGTAAACTAGTATGTTTAGTATGTCACATATGCACATATTTAATAATGCTTTCGGGGCTTTAAGTGTTCCCGCGGCCCGGTCCTCGACCAGGCCTACATATATATACATCAGAAACAATAAACATATTACCAAACATTCTGAGAGATAAACATATACATTTCCTAACTTGAGATTCGACATGTTCCAATCGCTCGTGCTAATCCCGCGCCCTCGCCTACCACCCCCCTCTCTAATCAGCCTCTAATCTAATCAGTCTTGATTATCAAATACGTAAAAAAAAAATCCAATCTCTTATCCTGTCCAGAAAAGAATGAACCCAAGCAACCCACCTAACCTATCGAATTCGATGCATGGGAAAGGTAGATATTTTTGAGCCGTTAAATTGCATAGTAGGATGCATTTGTAACGTTGGTTAGGATAATGTACACTAAAAATGTGACCAGAATTTATTTCACCCTGATGCACCACGGCTGTCAAGAGCATCTACTGGAGAAGGTGCATTGCCCTCAAATGCTCTGTTGGACTTTGTTGATATCGTGAGGACTTTTTCGTGATATATAGTGAAGCAAAGGTCTTGATATCATATCCTGCCAATATTGTTTTGTGAATTAAATGGTTTTGAACTAAATGAACTAAATGGTCAATGTATAATATATATATATATATATATATATATATATATATATATATATATATATATATATATATATATATATATATATATATATATATATGTCGTACCTAGTAGCCAGAACTCACTTCTCAGCCTATTATGCAAAGCCCGATTTGCCTAATAAGCCAAGTTTTCATGAATTAATTGTTTTTCGACTACCTAACCTACCTAACCTAACCTAACCTACCTTTTTGGGCTACCTAACCAAACCTAACCTATAAAGATAGGTTAGGTTATGTTAGGTAGGGTTGGTTAGGTTCGGTCATATATCTACGTTAATTTTAACTCCAATAAAAAAAAATTGACCTCATACATAATGAAATGGGTAGCTTTATCATTTCATAAGAAAAAAATTAGAAAAAATATATTAATTCAGGAAAACTTGGCTTATTAGGCAAATCGGGCCTTGCATAGTAGGCCAAAAAGTGAGTTCTGGCTACTAGGTACGACATATATATATATATATATATATATATATATATATATATATATATATATATATATATATATATATATATATATATACGTTTTCTATGCATCCAACTCGACAGGTTAGGTGGGTTGCTTGGGTTCGTCACGCTTTTGGTGGGGCTAAAAGATTGGATTTTTAATGGAGTAGCAAATGGAAAAATCGGGCTGCCCACATGGCCAGTAGAGCTTTAACGATTGTCACGAATCATGAGTAAGTTTTTGTTATGAGATTCTAGTGTCAAGGAAATCCTGATTGGCAGTGATTGGGACTTGACCCTGATATGGTCAGTAGGCAGTTGATAGGCCTTAATAACCGTCCCGTGGTTGATAGGCCTTAAACCCAGCATCAAACCAAGTCAACATCAGTTTCTCTATAACAGAGGTAACAGTAACTAGAATGTATTGTGAATAGTGTTGGCTGCCTATAGTGATCACCTTAACCAGTTCTCTCTAACAGCAGCAATTCTGATCATCTTAGGATACCCGTCAGAGGTACTCGGCCTTCCGCTGGACTTACATAAGTCCGGGCAAGCACTAGCGAAGCTTAGAGACTGCTGTGCTCCAGTTTTTTATCTAACTTTGCTAGAAAAGACTGCGTAACTTACCTAAATGAATTTTGGGGTTCAATTCCCCTATGTGCCTCTGTAACTTGTTCCACTATCGCCCAGTACAGGATGGGTATGAGGTGCATAATAAATGAACAAAATGAGCGCAGCTAGTGAAAGGGGAATGTGTGTGTGTGTGTGTGTGTGTGTGTGTGTGTGTGTGTGTGTGTGTGTGTGTGTGTGTGGAGATGGTCAGACAGTCGCCGCTTCTCGTGACTCGTCAGAAACCACTTGACCTCTTGCTGGGGTCTTCTTCCTCCTCCTTCTTCTTGCTGGTGTTTAGATGCCCTGGCGAGCGCGCCCTTAAGCGTGTCCTCGTGGCCTCTCCTGTCCGGGTTCTGGAGGCTGTTCAAGATTTATCTGCCGAGGTACTTGTACGCCCAGGACCTTCCCTAGGGATGTGTGGGCACCCAGGACCGTCTCCGGGGATGTGTGGGCGCCCAGGACCTTCCCTAGGGATGTGTGGGCACCCAGGACCGTCTCCGGGGATGTGTGGGCGCCCAGGACCTTCCCTAGGGATGTGTGGGCACCCAGGACCGTCTCCGGGGATGTGTGGGCGCCCAGGACCGTCTCCGGGGATGTGTGGGCGCCCAGGACCTTCCCTAGGGATGTGTGGGCGCCCAGGACCTTCCCTAGGGATGTGTGGGCACCCAGGACCGTCTCCGGGGATGTGTGAGCGCCCAGGACCTTCCCTAGGGATGTGTGGGCACCCAGGACCATACCCAGGGATGTGTGGGCACCCAAGACTTTCCCTAGGGATGTGTGGGCACCCAGGACTTTCCCTAGGGATGTGTGGGCACCCAGGACCTTTCCTAGGGATGTGTGGGCACCCAGGACCATACCCAGGGATGTGTGGGCGCCCAGGATCTTTCCTAGGGGTGTGTGGGCACCCAGGACCTTCTCTAGGGATGTGTGGGCGCCCGGGACCATACCCAGGGATGTGTGGGCACCCAGGACCTTCCCTAGGGATGTGTGGGCGCCCAGGATCTTCCCTGGGGATGTGTGGGCACCCAGGACCTTCCCTAGGGATGTGTGGGCGCCCAGGACCTTCCCTAGGGATGTGTGGGCACCCAGGACCTTCCCTAGGGATGTGTGGGCGCCCAGGACCTTCCCTAGGGATGTGTGGGCGCCCAGGATCTTCCCTGGGGATGTGTGGGCACCCAGGACCTTCCCTAGGGATGTGTGATCTCCCATAACCGTCCCCACAGTAATTTGGTACTCCGGATAATCATCACATGCGTCAAGATCGCGAAACTCTGGTAATCCACTCTAGCTGCTGCGTGTTTAGACACGAGTTATGTGGCGTAGTTGGTTGTTGTGGTTGGCAGGGCGCCAACTGACCACTTCTAAAGGATTTGTGGTCGAATCGCTGTCAGCTTCCACAGCTCTGGCGGCGTGTATCTGGTATCACACTCGTGGCAACTCTCCAGACCCCTTCCGCATTCTTTCTTTCACGGTGTTTGTGTTTCATGCTGTAGCTGCATATTCCATGATGGTCTTACGTACGTTATATTCTCAAAATTTAGTGTTTGTGTGTTTCAAGCGAAGTCCAGTTTAGTGTAAGCACTAGCATCTTGTTCTGTATTGGTGCTAGTTAGGAGTTCCTCTTGTGGTTATCTTGATGATTTCGGGGCTTTAGTGTCCCCGCGGCCCGGTCCTCGACCAGGCCTCCACCCCTAGGAAGCAGCCCGTGACAGCTGACTAACACCCAGGTACCTATTTTACTGTTAGGTAACAGGGGCATAGGGTGAAAGAAACTCTGCCCATTGTTTCTCGCCGGCGCCTGGGATCGAACCCGAGACCACAGGATCACAAGTCCAGCGTGCTGTCCGCTCGGCCGACCAGCTCCCTAGAGTGGTTCAAGCTGTGACGCTGATACAATAGGCTAATTGAACTCTTCAAATCATATCTTGTGCGGGTTGTGCTTCGGCTCTTTGGTCCCGCTTTTCAATCTTCAATCGCCTGGTGTACTGGATCTTGATCTGTTGTGCTCCGTCAGGTCTAGTCTTGAAGCTGTCTAATTTGGCTGTCTCCGCCACTGTGTTTGTTAATGGGACTCTGTAGTTTAGTGGTTGTGACTTGTGACTAATTTTTATGCTAGCAGTGTGATGATGATTCTAGCCGTGTTAAGTGCTGGCTTTGCTAGTGGTGCTAATACTAGCAATATCGGTGGTAGAGTGGGTGATGATGTTTAAGATTCAGCTACTGGAAACAAAAAGTCTCAAGTAGCACGGGCTATGGTGAGCCCGTAGTGGACTTACCTGGCACAGGAGCGGGGCAAGTAGCACGGGCTATGGTGAGCCCGTAGTGGACTTACCTGGCACAGGAGCGGAGCAAGTAGCACGGGCTATGGTGAGCCCGTAGTGGACTTACCTGGCACAGGAGCGGAGCAAGTAGCACGGGCTATGGTGAGCCCGTAGTGGACTTACTTGGCACAGGAGCGGGGCTGTAACTTATGGAGAGATGATGCTAGTTGGAAAGGGTACCACTGACACCCTCTAGTGGTCAGGAGGAAGCCGTCCTGAGCTTCCCTGTAATGTATGCAGGGTCATGACCGCCTACGGCCACCCCTCCATACACACCTCGCTGCTAACGGACCACCAGGCGGTGCTGCTAGTCCTTTAGACACACCGGAGTGTGAAGAGCGTCCTCGTCCCCGACCCAGATGCTGTCCCCTTCCGACACGAGAGTAGACCTCGTGCGTAATTATGAGGGGAAATTCCGGAAGTTAGTTGAATGTGAACAGGACTTTCTCCTGCCCCCATCCCACCCCCACCCACGGCTCTGTTTGTTGTGGGTAGCTGAAGCGTGTGCCGTCCTCTGTTCATCTGGCAGCACCCTTTATGCCTCGTCAGTCACTATGCGCTTTCCAGTCTGCGTCGTAGAGGCATTTTAATTATCAGGAAAAAAAAATTCATTAAGTCAGTACGACTATGTAGCACTTGGGAGGGATTTGGGATGAGACGGGGGGGATGGGGAGGAGGATTGGGGCCCAATGACTTGGACGGTCGGGGATTGAACGCTGACCGGCAAGAAGCAAGACCGTCGCTCTACCGTCCAGTTGAAGTTGCTTGGCGCCTTGCGTCGCGCCTCACTATCCACTTCAGGAAAGGAATTGCCGCTGAATCTGGAGTAATCCTATAGGGTGTGACGAAGTACTTCGCGTGACTCTGTCTTCCAAGAGTCCTACTACTGTGCTGATCCTGCGTAACGAGATGTGTGTATGTGTATGTAGTGTGTGTGTGTGTGTTAAATATATACACTGTATGTATATATATATTCAGTGGTTGTGTAGTCTGAAGGGACCAGTGGTTATGTAGGCTAAGCCATAATCCGTTCATGTCTACCAATCATGCGTGCAGAACGATAACTTCCCTTTCTCTACGGATGTTGTCAACATCTGACGGGAACTGTAGATCTCCCGTGGTTAGGTAGTTTGCTACACATGTTTTACCCGTTTTCAGGCCTATCCTTCGCTGCCTCTGTGTTATGCTTTGTCAAACTAACGCCAAAAGAATAGAGCTATGAGTGAGCGAAAACTAAATTACATTATGTAATTTTCGGGGTGAGCGGTTTACGGTTGTATGATGTGTAAATTGTTGAAATGTGTACATATTGTACATATGGGGATACAGTCTGGTATCTCCCTTCTAGTCTAGACTTACAGCAGTAAGATGTGAAACAGAGGCAGCCGAGACTTGCCAGTCCGGGCAATTTAGCACATCATTTTAGTGGCGTTGTGACAAAATGTGGCCGGCTAGGACCTTCCCTAGGGATGTGTGGCCGGCTAGGACCTTCCCTAGGGATGTGTGGCCGCCCAGGACCTTCCCTAGGGATGTGTGGCCGGCTAGGACCTTTTCTAGGGATGTGTGGCCGCCCAGGACCTTCCCTAGGGATGTGTGGGCGCCCAGGACCTTCCCTAGGGATGTGTGGACACCCAGAACCTTCCCTAGGGATGTGTGGGCACCCGGGACCTTCCCTAGAGATGTGTGGGCACCCAGGACCTTCCCTAGGGATGTGTGGGCACCCAGGACCTTTCCTAGGGATGTGTGGGCGCCCAGGACCTTCCCTAGGGATGTGTGGGCACCCAGGACCTTCCCTAGGGATGTGTGGGCACCCAGAACCTTCCCTAGGGATGTGTGGGCACCCAGGACCTTTCCTAGGGATGTGTGGGCGCCCAGGACCTTCCCTAGGGATGTGTGGGCACCCAGGACCTTCCCTAGGGATGTGTGGGCGCCCAGGACCTTCCCTAGGGATGTGTGGGCACCCAGGACCGTCTCCAGGGCTGTGTGATCTCCCATGACCGTCCCCACAGTAATTTGGTGAAAGTTGTGTTGGTTCCTGATTTTTTTATAACGAAGGTACGACTAATTCGAATATTTTTCCGATCCCATCTTGAATGCATTTGTTCGTCTCATTATCACTTCAATGATGCAAAAAGTAGTTAATATATTTGTCATCTTATTAGTCTAAACATGTTCTTTGTTACCTTGAGATTACCTTGAGGTGCTTCCGGGGCTTAGCGTCCCCGCGGCCCGGTCGTCGACCAGGCCTCCTTCTTGTATCTACGTGTTCTTAGGCATTACTTTTAAAACATGTTTTCGAGCGTTAAATTATTTTTTTTTCATTACAAGGATTTCCTGAGCGTCAGGGGGAGTTGAAGATATGTAGCGATGGCTGGGAAGAGCAGGTTCATTTTTCTGGTGAACTTTCTACGACTCGTAGAGGAGGAAGATGTTCATTTAATTAGTGAACTTTCTATGTGGGGTGTATCTCTCGGTGGTGTTAACTGGATGAGAGGGGGAATATGTTGGTGGTATTTGGTGTCTTAGTCTGGCCTTGGGGGGTGTACCTGCACCGCCAGGGGCTTTGTGGCCATCCCATCGCCAGCACCACTGGTAGAATCATCACTGTCCCTCAGGGAGGCCCTTAGGGTGGCCCTCTAGAAGGCCCTCAGGGAGTCCTTCACGGAGTCCTTCAGGGCGTCCCTCAGGGCGCCACGCACACTTCGCCCTACGCACACTAAAGGAACTTAATTGACCCAAGTGGCGGACGTGCCACTCCCTCCCTGCCTTCGTAATATAGACGAGTCATAATTACGTGGTTAAAAAAAATGCAAACTTGACGACGTTTCGATCCTGGACCAAATATCACGACTTAATAATGGTCCGAGACTCAAACGTCGTCAATTTTTCACTTTCAGACTTGGGGGATTGGTTCCCCGACACCATAATATTCTTACATATTCCCCGACGACACCATTTACGACACGAAGACCATATAGCGACACGGCGCGGCTGACACTGAGGAAGAATATTATTCAGGTACAGCTGACAATATGGAACAACAGCCATTTGCAGGCGAGGAGTCACAATAACGTGGCTAAAATATGTTGACCAAACCACACACTAGAAGGTGAAGGGACGACGATGTTTCGGTCCGTCCTGGACCATTCTCAAGTCGATTGTCGATTGACAATTGACTTGAGAATGACAATCGACTTGAGACTGGTCCAGGACGGACCGAAACGTCGTCGTCCCTTCACTTTCTAGTGTGTGGTTTGGTCAATAGCCAGTTGTCCAAACCCACCCGCGTCATGATGTCAGGAAAGGAATGACTTTGTTATGATGTTGGTCCGTTAGGAAGGTTTTCCTTGACATACAGTCGCAGTTCTCTGACGAAGCTACGTTTGATGATCGTGAGATCACCACGGCGGCCTGTGCCGAGAGAGTGCTGCCCTATAGCCTCGGCGAGCGCCGGGTTTCTAGCCAGTCACAGCTGCTGGACCAAAGGCGGGACCAAAGAGCCAAAGCTCAACCCCCGCAAGCACAAATAGGTGAGTACAACAAACCAACGCTGGAGATAACTGTGGACAAATGCTAGTATAGCAGAGACATTTAACCCGTTTGTTCCGATGTGTTGCGTGATTTTAATACTGGTGTTGCTGTCCTCTGACGCAGGTAAGGTGGGTGTTGTCTGTGACTCATTGGAGGGTTCCTGTTGGTGTGAGGGAGGAATGTATTGGCAGTGTTGCGTGAGGCAATGGCATAACCCCCAGGGCATGGCCTGGGCGAGGCTTCCGGTCCCAGGGCAGGGCCTGGGCGAGGCTTCCGGTCCCAGGGCAGGGTCTGGGCGAGGCTTCCGGCCCCAGGGCAGCGCCTAGGCGAGGCTTCCGGTCCCAGGGCAGGGTCTGGAGGAAGCTTCCGGTCCCAGGGCATGGCATAGAGAAGGCTTCCGGCCCCAGGGCAGGGCCTGGAGGAGGCTTCGGTCCCAGGGCAGGGCCTGGGCGAGGCTTCCGGTCCCAGGGCAGGGCCTGGAGGAGGCTTCCGGTCCCAGGGAAGGGTCTGGAGGAGGCTTCCGGTCCCAGGGCAGGGCCTGGGCGAGGCTTCCGGCCCCAGGGCAGGGCATGGAGAAGGCTTCCGGCCCCAGGGCAGGGCCTGGAGGAGGCTTCGGTCCCAGGGCAGGGCCTGGGCGAGGCTTCCGGGGCAGGGCAGGGCCTGGAAGAGTCTCCCTCTGGTCTCTCTCACTTTCAGCTGTCTTACGTCACACTCTTCTCTCCCTCGTCGCCTTATTCTTCTCGCGTCTCTCGCCTCACCTTCCCTCAGCTCCTCGTGCACCTTGTGTAGAGTTGTAGACCAATTTACTTTTACTCTCGAGGTCGTTCCTTTTCGCATTTGTGATGGCAAATGTTTCCTGCGTCTCATCCGTCCTTTATCAGAGAGCCGTCATCAAGTGTTCAATGGGAAGGGAACTGGTCACTCTCGGGGGTATTTACTACCTATTCTGCCCCTCTGAATGTTCTTTTCTGCTTCATCACCAGCTTTCGCGCGTGTGTGTGTGTGTGTGTGTGTGTGTGTGTGTGTGTGTGTGTGTGTGTGTGTGTGTGTGTGTGTGTGTGTGTGTGTGTCTGCCTGTCTGTCTGTCTCTGTCTGTCTCTGCCTGTCTGTTTCTCTCTCTCTCTGTCTCTCTCTGTCTCTCTCTGTCTCTCTCTGTCTCTCTCTGTCTCTCTGTTTCTCTCTGTCTCTCTCTGTCTCTCTCTGTCTCTCTCTGTCTCTCTCTCTGTCTCTCTCTCTGTCTCTCTCTCTGTCTTTCTCTCTGTCTCTCTCTCTCTCTGTCTCTCTCTCTCTCTCTCTCTCTCTCTCTCTCTCTCTCTCTCTCTCTCTCTCTCTCTCTCTCTCTCTCTCTCTCTCTCTCTCTCTCTCTCTGCCTGCTTCCTGTGGATTCATTTTCCCCCAGACTGCTTTCTTTCGTTTGAAGACTTCCACTGCTTGTAACTATAAAGTATTCGGCCTTTGACTTGGTTCTGCTGTCGTTGACAGGAGCGACACATCAGATTTATTTGTTGTCATTCTAGTTGTGTCTGTTGGTGTATGTTGGGTTGTGGATAACAGCAACTGTCGCTCTTTTCCCTCGTGTTGTAGTTGTTGTAGTATACATGTGATGTAGTCTGAGGCCTTGTCCTCGTAACCCTTCAAGTGCTATATATTCATACTAGCTTAGGGGTTTTCTCCTCATCATTTTCCCTTCTTTCACCCGTTATAAGTGGCGTTAAACTCTTCACCGGTCGCCTCCCAATTACGTGAGCCTGAAACAAACACTGGAAAGTTGTTTTACGATGTTCCTTAAAGCACTGGAGTCCACGTTTGCTTGGGCTCTTGTCTACTCCTGTTGCGGCTTCAATTCCACGCTGATGGCGGTCTACGCTGGCTGTGATTGCTAGTTCTGTAATTGAAAGCATTTGACCTTTCCTACGTGTAATGTGAAAGCAACATTTCTCTGCTAGAAATAGCACAGGAAGCAGTCAGGGATTCCAGGGCTGGTAAATCGTCTGAGGAACTAGTCCCACGGCGCTGGTGTTGAGTACCGGCTCCTCCGCCCCCCCACACACACACACACACACTCTTCAGGCTCCTGGTGTGGGTTCCCGTGTTGAACCTCAGAGGCTCTTAGCATGGGCTTCACATGTGCACGTTTTGAAGGAAGAAAACCAAGGTGGTGCTTTGGTCTGTGTGGCTGTGGGTTGGTCTGTACGGCAGTGGGTTGGTTAGAGAAAGTGGTGTGGTGGGCCGGGGTAACTGCAGTGTTCGCGGTCTCCACCCAGGAAACTGGACACTAAAAAGAAAGACCGCCCATTTCCCCAGGTGGCGGGCATGGATGTGATTGTGGCTCTGGGTGTGGATTTCATCCACTCATCAATGAACTTTCCTTTTAATACTTATGTGGATGCGAATACACTCGCTAGGCTAGGATGAGACGCTAGGATATGTTTTTTGCAGGGGAGGGGGGGAAGGTCCTTCATAATGCAGGGGGGAGTTATCCAAAGAGTGTGAGGAGGGGTTATCCAGATAGTGTGAGGGCGTTGTTCAGAATACTGGAAAGTTACTCAGGGGAACTGGAATGGAAAAATTCTAACTCATTTGTTTATCCTAGTGATCGGAAATTGTTTCCAATTACTAGACAATCCTCCAATTTGCGCTGGACTTAGTGGCATTTAGTAACTACTTTAGTAGCTACTAAATAGCATTTAGCAGCTATTAAGAGCATTTAGTAGCTACTAAATAGCATTAAGTAGCTACTTTAGTAGCATTAAGTAGCACAGGAGGGGTTACAACAGCCTAACTCGGTGAGGTTCGTCCTGACTGGCCGATGGTGGCGGCGATGACGCGTCAGCCAGCCAGTAACAGGAAATGCCTACTGGCATGTACTTTCACAAGCAATTTCTTTAATTATTATATATATATTTTGGGAAACGGTGTGAGTATACGGTTCGAGTGAGTCTCGGCGCCGTGTAATCGGGCCTTTCAACACGAGCAAGATCCTCAACACAAGTAAGATCTGTGTACAGACACAATGTTTAACTCCCCAAGCACAGACTTTGTTTGTGTTTTCATTACTGTGTGTTGATGGTGTTATGGGTTGATGGTGTTATGGGTTGATGGTGTTATGGGTTGATGTTGGTATTGTTCTTGAGGCTTATTATCATTGCCTTATCTGGCTCTCTCGGCAAGTTGTTCTTGCAGCTAACGTGACAATGCTCATCTTTCCCTGTGACCACACGCAAAGCCTTTCCGCTATCGGTATATTTGAGCACAACTGATTTAGTTTAGGATGACATTCTACACCGTGTGTGTGATATCTTTCCTGTGTGTGGACATGTGCATCTCTGAGGCCAGAAAAGATGGCACTTTGACCTCACTTTTGTCTTCGTGTCATATGATGTGCCTGAAACATTAGGGGGGGGGGGTTGAGATGCTATGGCGAGATATGATTGGTCAAGAAGCAAAGTATCAACCAATCAGCATGGATTTTGGTGACGTAATCCGAGATGCCATGGTACGAAATGACTCTAGAAAAGCCATGATTAGTTGTGGTCTTATAGCAAAAAATCCTTGCACAAATGGTTGAAAAAAGTCAAAAAACGGTATTGGAATTATATCTAAGAGACGTTATAGCTATACCTAATCTTACTATACAGCGTTATCTTGCTCAAGATAAGGTACAATTCGATTATGATCAACTACAAGCATTGTACTACGTCGTTTAGCACTGTCACCCCTCTACTGCACTCCCCTGCCACCTGGCGGGAAGCTGCGACGTCAACTCGACCCTGATGCTGTTAACTGGCAATTTAGAGATGATCATTGGGGATGAGGGGGGTAGGGAGAGGAAATGGGAGGGGGGGCTTGGATGATTCCTCTCGCCCCTTCCCCCCCACAGCCCCCTCCCCTTCCCCACAGCCCGTCACACTATTTTCCCCCTCAGCCCTATGACCTGAAGTACACGAAACGAGAATTTATATGTTATCTGCCTCATTAGTTCCGCTATCCGTCCTTGCAGCCCCATCTATCGTCCTCTTGCACACGTCCCCTTGGGTCACGGTCTTTTTCTGGCTCTTATGACAGTTATAATACTTTGTTTCAGCTCCCTCCATCACTCTCTCTCTCTCTCTCTCTCTCTCTCTCTCTCTCTCTCTCTCTCTCTCTCTCTCTCTCTCTCTCTCTCTCTCTCTCTCTCTCTCTGTGTCTCTCTCTCTGTGTCTCTCTCTCTGTCTCTCTCTGTGTCTCTCTCTCTGTGTCTCTCTCTCTGTGTCTCTCTCTCTGTCTCTCTCTGTGTCTCTCTCTCTGTCTCTCTCTGTGTCTCTCTCTGTCTCTCTCTGTCTCTCTCTCTCTCTCTCTCTCTCTCTCTCTCTCTCTCTCTCTCTCTCTCTCTCTCTCACATATTTAGTAGTTGACTTGATCTCTAGGAAGCCTACTACTTGTGGGGTCTACTTATTCCTGGCTGATCTAAGGCTGAACCATCGCCAGTGACGTGATCCCCTTAATAAATACCAGCCCAAGTGAGGCTTGCGTGGTTGAATGTCTTGCGATAAGGTAAACTAAATCTTTCTTGTACAAAATTAAGCGAAATGGAGGAATCATGAGACCATTAGCCTTGTACAGGTAACCGTCCAGTTAAGACAGGTCAAGGCTTGACATCAGGAACTGCTCGTGTTCACACAAGAAACAGACCAGATCAGAGGGCAGGTCTTCCAAGAGGATCTTGATGACTCTCTTGGAAGTCTGAGAAATGGTTACTAGACTTTAACCCTGTCAAATGCAAGTTTTATGATGATAGGCGTTGAAGTAAGAAAGACCTCACTTACAGTATTGGATGAAGGGAATGCAAGTTCCAAGTTCTTAAAATGGAAAAGGCTTAAGAGTGGACATAACTGGAGATTTAACACGAGAAATTGAAATTGAAATAAGTTTATTGAGGTAAAATACACACAAAGGGATGAGGTAGCTCAAGCTTTTCTCACCCCGTTCAGTACATCGTGTTAATACATACATAGACACACATCACAAACAATAAACATATTACCAAACATTCTGAGAGATAAACATCTACATTTCCTAACATCAGAGGCACGCGTCAGAATAACGAGGGTAGCCACAATCGACTTGAGAAGGGTCCAGGACGGACCGAAACGTCGTCGTCCCTTCACTTTCTAGTGTGTGGTCTGGTCAATCAATAACGAGGGAAGTATATGCCTCGCTGGCAAATGTCTGGTTATCCTTCATGAAAGATAACAAAGATTCTTTCCGGGCGCTGTATACATCCATTGTGAGACTTGTTATTGAGTATGTATGGAACCCTCCTGCCTCATGACCTCAAGAAGCACAACACAGAACAAGAAAGGTTCCAAAAATATGCAACAAAGCTCGTTTCTAAGCTGTGACGGAAGACTGGGGGAACTGGACCTCACTACACTGGAGGAAACAAGGAATAGGGCAGACAGACATGATAACAACGTTCAAGATACTAAGGAGAACTGAGAAAGACGATATAGAAGCAATGTTCAAATTAAGAACAGCATAACGAGAGGACATAGTTGGAAACCGGAAACACGAATGGGTCAAAAGGATGTCTGAAATGACCATTTCAGACATCCTGAAATGATCTGAAAGGACCATTTCAGACCGAGGTGTAAACACGTAGAATGCATTAGATGAGAAAATTGTCGAAGCCAATTAGATGCTCAACATTAGAAGTAAACATGATAAAAAAAGGCCCTCTGCATTGAACTAATGATGGTCAACAGGCGGGGGTTTACGAGTAGATGTTCTACCGTAGTCTACCCTGCAAGCTTAACTAGGCGAGTGCCAGTGAACTATTCTTCCCACTCCACCACTAAAAGACAACAGTGAGAACACGATCTAAGCACTCAGTGAGGTGCTGTAGAACGCAGCTAAGCGTGGCTAGTGCTTCTAACTCCCCCAGAAGACCGTCTCAAAAAGAATAGCCCACAGCGCTGTTTTCACGCGGAAATAACATTGGTGTGAGCTGGGTCCCACCTGAAGGTGGAGTGCTGAGTAGGACTCACCTAGTGGTGGATATGAGTGGGACTCAACTGGTGTGTTGAGTGAGACAGACAGTGACGAGCCGCACAGCCCCGTCCTACAGAACCAGTGTAACATAAAACATGATATACAACCACTTCGTTTTTCTTCAAATAACTGTTTCAAGGATTTGACTAGTAATTGACAGCAGTGACGCAGGCTTCTAGTTGATGGCATTGTCTCAGTCTCTCTCTCGCTCTCTCTCTCTCTGTCTCGCCCTCACCACCTTCTCCTCCCCCTCCCCCTCACTATCCACCTAAGGGATGGGTGTCATTTCGTTCCGCCTCCTTCATCACCTCTGCTCCTCTGCTCTAGCTTTCTCTACTCCTGTACTCTCTTCTCTCCCGCTTTCCCCTGTCCTGCTTCCTGTGACCCGTTCCCCCTTTCCCGTCTTGCTTGGCCGTCCTTCTTGTCGGAAAATCCGACACCATTTAATAATCATACAGATAATAGCTGTATTACCCACAAGTTACCCATAGAAAACGTAACTTGTAGTGGAATTACCGTCTATAGAAAACGGGATATCATCACCACATACTATTATAATTCACCAGCTATTCTGCTGGGAATTATTCTTAAATACATTAGTCTTTGGACTTTACCATCATAAAACATCTTATATAAATTAACTTAATTATCAATATTAAAGTAGAGTAAATGTGACCCTTCTATCACTTTCTGAAATCTGGACAAAGTAGGCCAGGCGTCAGAGTGGGGAAGGAGGGCAGCCATTGTTATTGAGACCAGAGGCTCACACGGGAGCAAATTCGGCTCCTGTTAAATTTACTTGGACGTAGTGTTATGGAAACTAAAAGTGTACCATTATCAACACGCTGTCTACAAATTCAAGTTAAGTGTCTATCCGAAACCCGTTTATCATTCATTTATGGCCATTAATGTCAGGATATAGGGTTAGCCGGTTAGAACGCGAAATCGCCTCATACTAAAGGTAATTAAGCCAGGTCTTTAAAGTTCCATGTACTGTATAGTGTTTTCTCTGATATAGCTTGTCATATATAGGATTCTGGCTTCACAGCTAGCGCACTTTTGACAGGTCAAGACGAGGATGCAAGATTATGTGCACCAGTTACTGGGTGATAGAAGCTACCTCAAAGAGGATAATTTGGTGTCTACACTCTAGTTATACCTGGTGGACTAACCTGCTGTACTATAAGAGAAGGAACCTCATCAATGTATGTAGCTATTACTGTAATTTGATTGGCTGCATATGTGTAATATAAACCCCCCCTAATGTGTAGAGGATCGATTTGTGAGATTATGAGATTATTGCAGAAATACAGTCCACTTATCATTATACAAATTGCTATCGAAGTATATAAATTAACGTAAATATAAATTCATATAAATTAAATAAATATAAATCTCACAGGTCGGTTCCCACACTTCTTACCAGGCAGTCTTTATCCAGCCTCCCTCAGATGCCTCTAATCTTAACCATATCATCATATGATCCACAGTTCTGATTTAATTACGTACAAATTTAAATCATTTTCATTCGGGTCCATTGGTAACGTTGGCTCTCTCCCTCGTGACTCCCTCCTTCGTGGCTCTCTCCCTCGTGGCTCTCTCCCTCGTGGCTCCCTCCCTCGTGGCTCCCTCCCTCGTGGCTCCCTCCCTCGTGGCTCCCTCCCTCGTGGCTCTCTCCCTCGTGTCTCCCTGCCCCGCGGCTCCTGTGTCGTCTGAACACACACCATCATTGTTGCCTCCAGTACATTCATTTACTGTGCTCCTAGCTTCCCCTTCACCGCCCCTTCACCTGACTGCGTGTAACTACCCCCCCCCCCCAACCCCAACCCCATCCCATCCGGATATCCCCCCCTCCTCAGCACCCATTCATCTGGATGTATGCCCCTTCCAAACATCCCCCCATCTGGGTTTTTCTCCATCCCAAACACCCTCCCCAATCGGGGTTCTCTCAGTCTCAGATCTCTCCCCCCCCTCCCCCATCTTGACATCTCATCTCCCACACATCCACATCACTCATCTCCTGAGCTTTCTCTGTCACCTCCTGACTGATGCGACGCTTTTCTCGTCCTATCATTAAGTCATATATCTCCCGTTACTTTCCTTCAGTTATTGGTCTAATGGCGCTTTATCCTAACTTAAATCTCAGTCATATGACTCTAAGAAACATCCAAGGATTGTGGCGTTGGATTTCCTTTGAATACATGTAAACAAAGTCGAGTTATCCCTCGTATAGCTTGTTTTTCAAAGTCAGTAAAGAGGTAGGAAGAGAGATGCTGCTGAAGATGCCGAGGCTAAGATGTTTACACTGTGAGTTACGCTGCTGCCAATGACTCGTGTTGCGTCAGTGGCAGCCTCCAAGTTACTACTCACTGCAAGTGTGCATGTTTGCACCTGTCATTAGAAGAGTTGGGCTAACCAGGCAGGTGTTATCGATAGAGCCGCGCGTTGATACGCATCTGTTATCAGTATATATATATGTGTATATATATATATATATATATATATATATATTTTGGTAGCAGTCTTTCCTGTAGACATATTTTATTAAATATGACCGAAAAAGTAAGATTAATAATTCTAACACGAATTTTCTCAATCTTTCGTACATTATGCTTCACTGTTGGAGGTAAATCAAAAATCACTTCTCCAAAATTCATTTAAAAAATAAAAATGAATTTTGGAGAAGTGATTTTTGATTTACCTCCAACAGTGAAGCATAATGTACGAAAGATTGAGAAAATTCGTGTTAGAATTATTAATCTTACTTTTTCGGTCATATTTAATAAAATATATATATATATATATATATATATATATATATATATATATATATATATATATATATATATAATATACACTAGATGGGGGATCCGGCTGTGCCTGGGTGTGTCTCCAATCTCTCCCCTCTTCTCCTTTCCTCCCTCTTCTCCTTTCCTCCCCCTTCTCTCTCTCTCTCTCTCTCTCTCTCTCTCTCTCTCTCTCTCTCTCTCTCTCTCTCTCTCTCTCTCTCTCTCTCTCTCTCTCTCTCTCTCTTGGAAACTTTGATATACAAACAGCTGAAAAACGTCATACATACTTTGGAAGGGGACTGCGATCAACCCCGTCTGGCCCTATGACACTCCGCAACCACCCAAGTATCACCCTGAAAAGATGAGCGAGTCTAACCTCCCCAAGCGTCTGTGGCCTCTAACCTTGGACAAAAATAGACAGACATTCTCTTTTACAGATATAAATATTGATCCTATCCAGCTCAGCTGGTGGGGGTCGCACTCGTCTGATTTGTCTCCCTCATCCACTACTGACAATCCTGGAGAAACTCGCTCCACAAACCCAAGCGCGGGTGTTGACCTGCTCTCTGGGGGTCAGAGTGAATTTGATATCTTTCCCAGGTTATATGTTCGTGCGCGTGTATATTAGGTGGGAAAAGTTGTATACTTAAAGTGAAGAACAGGTAGGCAAGGGTTAGGACACTGATGTTCGGAGCTTTGCGGTGAAAAACTTTCCACGCTGGAGAACATGTCCCAGACTGTAGGAGGAGTGGGGGAAATATGTTAAATATAATAAAGAAAACGGAGCGGACTAGATACCGAATAAAAGCAAAAGATTGTAGGCATATGTGATGGAAGAGAGGTATCCAAGGGTGCCACAATACGGATGAGAGTGAATACGGATAAGAAAGAATAATTAAATGAACAAAGACCACAAGAGGAAATATGTACTTACAAAACGTACGGTAAATGAAGAGAAAAAATCGTTTTGTCGGGGGACAGGAAGGCTGTGTAGATATATATACTTTATGCTTATATCCTGGGTCCCTCCAAGGTCGAATTACTGACCCTTTCCAAGATGAAACCCCAACAACACAACCCGTTCTCGCACTTGCTTATAGTCAATATTGGCTTATTTAATAAGTGCATATGTGACATACTAATTGATTGTAAATATTTTAGTTTACCTTGAAAAGCTTCATAGAAAACACCGACCTCACCTAACCTTCTTAGTATGTTAAGATAAGCATCTTATTGCTTCGTAATTACAATTATTACTTAACCTATACCTATAATAGGTTCAGTAATAATTGTAATTACGAAGAAATAAGATGCTTATCTTAACATATTAAGATGGTTAGGTAAGGTCGGTGTTTTCTATGAAGCTTTTCAAGGTAAACTAGTATGTTTAGTATGTCACATATGGACGTATTTAATAAGTCAATATTGACTATACGAAAGTGCAAGAACGGGGTTCAATTTCGCGAGCCTTTTCTTCTACGACAGTTTTTGGCCTTAGGTAACGTATACGTCAAAATGCGACGTGTTATTAGGACATCGTGTAGCAGCGAGGCTAGTCCCCCCCTCCCGCCATACCCCGCACCATCCATCCTCCTTTCAGTCGACAGATCGCGTCACACTGAAATATTGGATAATATGTTTGTACCCCGACTACTTTTTGTCTGGCGCTGTAAATGGCGCAGACCAGTCGGTTGTTTGCTTCTTTGAGCACCGCCGTAGAAAGCCGGTGGCTGAGCGGACAGAACGCTGGATGCGTGATCTTGTGGTCCCGGGTTCGATCCCGGGCGCCGGCGAGAAACGATGGGCAGAGTTTCTTTCATCCTGATGCCCCTGTTACCTAGCAGTAAAATAGGTACCTGGGTGTTAGTCAGCTGTCACGGGCTGCTTCCTGGGGGGTGGAGGCCTGGTCGAGGACCGGGCCGCGGGGACACTAAAACCCCGAAATCATCTCAAGATAACCTCAAGAAGATAACCGCTGAGGCATCGAATACGTCCACCAGCCTCTCGTCCAGTCCAGACAACCTCATTACCCTGGAAACACAAACCGAAACTGTTTATTTTCCGCTTGTTACAACTTGTAATAAAGTTGTTACATCTTGGCTTAACGTGTTTATGACGTATTAGAACATTGTTACAACTTGCTATATTGGTTGTTATAACTGGTTAGGAGGTGTTAAAACTTGTTCGAACGTTGTAGCAACGTCGTAGTTTCGGTGTGTGTTAGGCGGGATATACATGCTTCCATCACCAGTACTCCCGTGGACGCTCTCCTGGTCCCCTCAAGCGACGGTTTGAAAGGTGGGGTCCAAGAGCTGTCATCTCGATCTTGCAGGCACAAGGAAGGCACTCGGCCATGTCTAATTTTATTTTGTCAATGTGTCTATTGATTATTTTGCTGTTATTGGTTAGTATAGCTCTCTGGTGATGGTTTAGTTGTATGAGTGTAGAAAAGATGTGATATTTGATAATCTGTTGTTTGTGGAGGGTCTGGGGTTGTTTGTGGAGGGTCTGACGTTGTTTGTGGAGGGTCTGACGTTGTTTGTGGAGGGTCTGACGTTGTTTGTGGATGGTCTGACGTTGTTTGTGGATGGTCTGACGTTGTTTGTGGATGGTCTGACGTTGTTTGTGGAGGGTCTGACGTTTGTGGAGGGTCTGACGTTGTTTGTGGAGGGTCTGACGTTGTTTGTGGAGGGTCTGACGTTGTTTGTGGAGGGTCTGACGTTGTTTGTGGAGGGTCTGACGTTGTTTGTGGAGGGTCTGACGTTGTTTGTGGAGGGTCTGACGTTTGTGGAGGGTCTGACGTTGTTTGTGGAGGGTCTGACGTTGTTTGTGGAGGGTCTGACGTTGTTTGTGGAGGGTCTGACGTTTGTGGAGGGTCTGACGTTTGTGGAGGGTCAGACGATTTCGTCCCCACCCTTGGACACCCCCCTCCCCCCACAGTAACGTTGACAGTGACTGTCTACAGCCAATCATAACCCTAGTGACATAACCCCTCCCCCCCAACCGTGTCTCTCCCCCCCCCCCCCCCATGTTCTCCTCAGCCCAATAACCGGTTCCGGCCTGAGCCTTGTCCACTAGAGAGACGTACGCCTGTTCTCGACCGGTGGTGAACAGGTTGCTAAGTTACTGAGGGGGTGAGCGGTGTGGAGTGTGAGGGAGAGTGGTCGGGCCGGTGGGTAAAAAGGCTCGACCTCTCGTGGAAGGAATGGCGGCATTTCCTCTCCCTTCCATTCTCTGCGCTCTCGTAAATGGCGCCAATATCGGTCCCATTCGCACTATCTAATTGTCGGCGGCTGTGTGTGTGACACCTGTCGGCTGCTTCGTTACCTTCGACCAGGAGGCCTGGTCGACGACCCAGGAGGCCTGGTCGACGACCCAGGAGGCCTGGTCGACGACCCAGGAGGCCTGGTCGACGACCCAGGAGGCCTGGTCGACGACCCAGGAGGCCTGGTCGACGACCCAGGAGGCCTGGTCGACGACCCAGGAGGCCTGGTCGACGACCCAGGAGGCCTCGTCGACGACCCAGGAGGCCTGGTCGACGACGCAGGAGGCCTGGTCGACGTCCCAGGAGGCCTGGTCGACGTCCCAGGAGGCTTGGTCGACGACCGGGCCGCGGGGACGCTAAGCCCCGGAAGCACCTCAAGGTAACCTCAAGGTAAGGTAACCTTTGTCGCTTCCTATAGGACCCTTGTTGGCTCCTTCGGATGAAGTCGCACGAATTCAAGTAGCAGGCAAGTCCCTTCCAAACAGCCCGTGTTGCCTCTTAGAAACAAAGTGTCCTGGTAGCATAATCGGGTTCGTTCTCGACTGTCAATTAAATTCCGGGTTCGAATCCGAGGGATGGAGAGGGGGGGGGGGCTGGACAGAAATAGTTGGGGCACCAAATATCCCCCTCTTCACCTGCCGGTAAATAGGTACCTAGCAGTTTGTCGGCTGGTTCTCGGGTTTGCATCCTGGGAAGAGTCTGCAGTTCGACCTTAGGGGCGGCCTTAGGGGCGACCTTAGTGGCGACCTTAGGGGCTAGGGAGGGAGGGGTCTGGATATTTCTGTATATGCCTAACATGCATATACACTGACTGCCTGTCCCAGACACAACGAATTATATGGTAAGTGATGAGCCCGTCAACAAGCCCACTCTTCACTCCTCACTAATCACCCAGGCCATGTGATTCATCAAGCATCAGTCCTCCAAATCTCTCCTCAGTTATGGCGGCTAAGTTTACACTTATTAACTAGTTTATAAGCTCCGAAGCGCTCTGAGGTTGTTTATAACAATAATAACCTTGGCTTGTGAAGTTTCCAAGCTCACAAATTGTCTAATAATTACAGAGTGAGCCTCGATGATCAAGGAAAAGATGTACAGGTTTCGTAAGAGGACACGCGAATGGTTGACGACTCGCTTCACGCTAGTGACACATGGCAGCAGTACACTAATGCATTCATTCTGGAGTGGCATTAGATTGTTTACAAACCATGTAAGAGCGTGTACCGCTCTTACATGGACCAACAGGAGCGTGTACCGCTCTTACATGGACCAACAGGAGCGTGTACCGCTCTTACATGGACCAACAGGAGCGTGTACCGCTCTTACATGAACCAACAGGAGCGTGTACCGCTCTTACATGGACCAACAGGAGCGTGTACCGCTCTTACATGGACAAACAGGAGCGTGTACCGCTCTTACATGAACCAACAGGAGCGTGTACCGCTCTTACATGGACCAACAGGAGCGTGTACCGCTCTTACATGGACCAACAGGAGCGTGCACCGCTCTTACATGGACAAACAGGAGCGTGTACCGCTCTTACATGGACCAACAGGAGCGTGTACCGCTCTTACATGGACCAACAGGAGCGTGTACCGCTCTTACATGGACCAACAGGAGCGTTACATCGCGCCGTTCAAGAAAGATTTGAACAATTGGTTAATAAATAATTTGTTGCGCCATAACGAGTTGATTGGCGGCTGTGCAGAGTACACCTGCATTGTTCCTTGTGAGAAATATGAGTTATGTTTTCTAAGCTAAGGCGAGTGCCTTAGCTTAGAAAACATAACTCATGCTCCTTTGTTTTCATTTAGTAGAGGTTAGACTCAACTCGCTCCCTCATAAACCTTTCTTGAGGTGGACTTTTGATGGGTGAGAGTCAGGTGTAGCTCCACACCTGTGTGGAGGCGAGTGTCAGGTGTGGAGTCGCCTCTTCTAACCATGCAGGCGCAACCTCTAGCCACCAACCTTTCCTTAACTAGGTACCCCTCCCCCACTAAACATACGTAACTCACTCCTCGAACTATAATTTCCTTGTGACCCGCCTTGATGTATTGGTCCTAGCTCTGACTGACTCACCCTTCTACTCTTTTTGTTGACTAAATGTTGTCTGCTGTTTATCCATCATCTGCTGCCCTTGTAGATATTGTTATCTCTACTGTCTTTCTCGTCTCTGATTTTGGTGATTTACTGTTGGTTCTGATATCTCTACTGATTCATTCCTGGATCGTCGGCCACAACTGAATCATTACTGCATCTGTAGGAATTCGGCTTTCTTTGCTGTCACTGCTGGATATCCTACGTCTTTGGTTCACTGTTGTTCTGCTGCATCTATTAGTTCTCTGCTGCAACTGATGCATTTACAAGTTCGCTGCCTCTGTTTACTCTGCTTGTTCACTGCTGTCTCTGCTCCCTCCACCAGCTCACCACTTTATCTGCTGGCTCTGCTGATTCACCATTGTTTCTGCTGATATCAAGTTGACTAATGGGTGAAGTTAGTCTCTTTGGGATGGCTTCAAAATGGATAATATTGTCAACTTGTACTAAAGTCAGGCTAATGGCTGTAGCGTGAATAACTATTACACGAATGACTGTAGGAGTGATTGATCGTATTGTGAATGACATACGGTTGAATGATTAATGCAGGGTATGGATTAACGTCAGAAGGAACTGTTGAGTAGCAAAACGATGACCGTGACCTGCCTAACCGAGATACAGCTGACATAACGAAGTACAGCTGACACAACAAGACACAGCTGACACAACAAGACACAGCTGACACCAGACCTTCGTGAGAGTTAAATACAAAATGATCGTTTCCACCACATCAGCTGCTGTAATAATCGGTAAATCAGGTCGATTTTCTTTTGTCTGTGTTTATAACACAGACAAAAGACAGTTAATGGAGACAGACAGTTAATGGAGAGAAAATAGGTCACCTTAACTTATTGGCGCCCAGCCTGACATCTGCTGATATCCGGACGTCGTCAAGATGTCCACCTTGGTGACCTCTGTTCTTAGCCATCCCCGTTGCGCAGTGGTAACATACTCGCCCTGCGCTTCGCCTTGGATTCGTATCCTGACCGGGGAGGATTGACTATGCGCCAAATTTTAACTGTACTCCTCTGTTCACCCAGCAGTGAATAGCTACCTGGTTGTTAAACGATTTAGCGGGTCGTATTCCAGGGTAAAATTAGGATTAAGGACCTGCCCGAAACGTTAGAATGTAAGAACTCTTTTATATATAAATAATAATAAGAATATCATTCTGCTACACTTAACCAATTGTACGAAACTTTACATTGATTACCATAATCACTCGACCACACTTAACCACAGGCCAACCATCCTTCCACACAATTATAACACCACATAGATACTAATTATACTTCCACCCTGTCCATTAACAGGGTGGACAAAGACAAACTCTTTAGCACGGGTGGAACACGAACAAGGGAACACAGGTGGAAACTTAGTATCCAAATGAGCCACAGGGACATTAGAAAGATTTTTTTCAGTTTCAGAGTAATTAACAAATGGAATGCATTAGGCAGTGATGTGGTGGAAGCTGACTCCATACACAGTTTCAAATGTAGATATGATAGAGCCCAGTAGGCTCAGGAACCTGTACACCAGTTGATTGACGGTTGAGAGGCAGGACCAATGAGCCAAAGCTTAACCCCCGCAAGCACAACTAGCTGAGTACATACGTCTATCTCATTCTACAACAAGTTTACACCCTTGAACTTTAATTATATATAATACGACAAGTTCTCATTCTTGCCACCTGCTTACAGAAGCCCTTTGCACTGCAATATATATATATATATATATATATATATATATATATATATATATATATATATATATATATATATATATATATATATATATATATATATATATATATATATATATATATATATATATAAAAAAGGTAAGAAGTCTTAGCAGGCGTACTCATGTTCTCTAGGGGAGGACATTGTCCCCTCTATTGCCTCTTGACGCCTCGTGTACGGGTGGTATATCTCCACTAAATTACTACTAATAATCATAGCTCCATCCTCTCATTTCCGTGATGGGGAAATAGTTACATTCCCTGTTCTCTTATATCTCATCAAAATATCTCTAAATATCTTCTAGATATCTCCGAAACTAACACACCGTTCTCTCTCTCTCCCTCCGACAGAGACCCATATATCTTCAACCTGTTCGAGGTGCTACTGACCACGCTGGAGACCAAGCTGAGGAGAGTGGAGAATATGGACCGCGCCCTCGAGCGTCTAGTCCGTCGGCTGGACACTGTGGAGTCCCGCCTCGACATTAACCTCAATACCACCACGCAGGTCAGTGCATAAGTCATGGGCATAGGGCCCTCTACATGAGCAGGGGTGGGAATACTCCACACGGGGGCCCTCTACATGAGCAGGGGTGGGAATACTCCACACGGGGGCCCTCTACATGAGCAGGGGTGGGAATACTCCACACGGGGGCCCTCTACATGAGCAGGGGTGGGAATACTCCACACGGGGGCCCTCTACATGAGCAGGGGTGGGAATACTCCACACGGGGGCCCTCTACATGAGCAGGGATGGGACTACTCGACATGGGCCCTCCACAGGAGTAGGGATGCGATTATTCCACAGGGGCCCTCTACATGAGCAGGGGGTACTAAACAGGGGCACTCTACATGAGCAGGGGGTACTCCACAGGGGGCCCCTCTACGTGAGCAGGGGTGGAAATACTCCACAGGGGCCCTCTACATGAGCAAGGGGTACGCCACAGGGGGCCCCCTACGTGAGCAGGGGTGGGAATACTCCACAGGGGCCCTCTCCGTGAGCAGAGGGTACTCCACAAGGGCCCTCTACATGAACACGGATGGGAATACTCCACAGGGGCCCTCTAGATGAGCAGGTGGTACTCCACAGGGGCCCGCTACGTGAGCAGGGGGTACTCCACAGGGGCCCTCTACATGAGCAGGGATACTCAACAGGAGCCCTCTACATGAGCAGGGGTGGGAATACTCCACATGGGGGGCCCTCTACTGGAGCAGGGGTGATAATACCCCACAGGGATTGCGACCCTCTACATGAGCAGAGGGTAATTCACAGGGGCCCTCTACATGAGCAGGGGGTACTCCACAGGGGCCCTCCACATGAGCAGGAGGTACTCCACAGGGACCCTCTACATGAGCAAGGGGTACTCCACAGCGGCCCTCTACGTGAGCAGGGGGTACTCAACAGGGGCCCTCTACATGAGCAGGAGTGGGAATACTCCACAGGGACCCTCCACATGAGCAGGGGGTACTCCACAGGGGCCCCTCTACATCAGCAGGGGGTACTCCACAGGGGCCCTCCACATAAGCAGTGGTGGGAATACTCCAAAGGGGCCCTCTACATGAGCAGGGGCAGGAATACTTCACAGGAGCCCTCCACATGAGCAGGGGGTACTAAACAGGGGCCCTCTACACGAGCAGGGGGTACTCCACAGGGGCCCTCTACGTGAGCAGGGGTGGAAATACTCCACAGGGGCTCGCTACGTGAGCAGGGATGGGAATACTCCACAGGGGCCCTCTACGTGAGCAGAGGGTACTCTACAGAGGCCCTCTACATGAGCCGGGGTGGGAATACTCCACAGGGGCCCCTCTAGACGAGCAGAGGGTACTCCACAGGGGCCCTCTACATGAGCAGGGGGTACTCCACAGGGGCCCCTCTACGTGAACAGGGGTGGGAATACTCCACAGGGGCCCTCTACATGAGCAAGGATACTCAACAGGAGCCCTCTACATGAGCAGGGGTGGGAATACTCCACAGGGGGGCCCTCTACAGGAGCAAGGGTAATAATACCCCACAGGGACCCTCTACATGAGCAGAAGGTAATTCGCAGGGGCCCTCTACATGAGCAGGGGGTACTCCACAGGGGCCCTCTACATGAGCAGGAGTGGGAATACTCCACAGGGGGCCTTCTACATGAGCAGGGGTGGAAATACTCCACAGGGGCCCTCTACATGAGCAGGGGATACTCACCAGGGGACCGCAACGTGAGCAGGGGTTACTTAACAGGCGCCCTCTACATGAGCAGGGGTATTCCACAGGGGCCGTCTACATGAGCAGGGGTGGTAATACTCCACAGGGGGCCCTCTACGTGAGCAGGGATGGAAATACTCCACAGGGGTCCTCTACATGAGCAGGGTATACTCCACAAGGGCCCTCTACATGAGCAGGGGCAGGAATACTTCACAGGGGCCCTCCACATGAGCATGGGGTACTATACAGGGACCCTCTACATGAGCAAGGGGTACTCCACAGGGGCCTTCTACGTGAGCAGGGGGTACTCCACAGGGGCCCTCTACGTGAGCAGGGCGTACTCAACAGGGACCCTCTACATGAGCAGGGGTGGGAATACTCCACAGGGACCCTCCACATAAGCAGAGGGTACTCCACAGGGGCCCTCTACATGAGCAGGGGGTAATCCACAGGGGCCCTCTACATAAGCAGTGGTGGGAATACTCCACAGGGGCCCTCTACGTGAGCATGGGGTACTCCACAGGGTCCCTCTACGTGCGCAGGGGTACTCAAAAGGGGCCCTCTATATGAGCAGGGGCAGGAATACTTCACAGGAGCCCTCCACATGAGCAGGGGGTACTAAACAGGGGCCCTCTACATGAGCAGGGGTGGAAATACTCCACAGGGGCCCTCTACATGAGCAGGGGGTACTCCACAGGGGCCCTTCACGTGAGCAGGGCTGGAAATACTCCACAGGGGCCCTCTACATGAGCAGGGGGTACTCCACAGGGGCCCTCTACGTGAGCAGGGGTGGAAATACTCCACAGGGGCCCTCTACATGAGCAGGGGGTACTCCACAGGGGCCCTTCACGTGAGCAGGGCTGGAAATACTCCACAGGGGACCTCTACATGAGCAGGGGGTACTCCACAGGGGCCCTCTACATGAGCAGGGGGTACTCCACAGGGGCCCTCTACGTGAGCAGGGGTGGAAATACTCCACAGGGGCCCTCTACATGAGCAGGGCGTACTCAACAGGGACCCTCTACATGAGCAGGAGTGGGAATACTCCACATGGACCCTCCACATGAGCAGGGGGTACTCCACAGGGGCCCTCTACATGAGCAGGGGGTACTCCACAGGGGCCCTCTACATAAGCAGTGGTGGGAATACTCCACAGGGGCCCTCTACGAGAGCAGGGGGTACTCAACAGGGACCCTCTACATGAGCAGGGTGGGAATACTCTACAGGGGCCCTCTACATGAGCAGGGGATTCTCACCAGGGGACCACTACGTGAGCAGGGGTTACTCAACAGGGGCCCTCTACATAAGCAGTGGAGGGAATACTTCACAGGGGCCCTCTACGTGAGCAGGGCGTACTCAACAGGGACCCTTTACATGAGCTGGAGTGGGAATACTCCACAGGGGCCCTTAACATGAGCAGGGGGTACTCCACAGGGGCCCTCTACGTGAGCAGGGGGTACTCCACAGGGGCCCTCTACGTGAGCAGGGGGTACTCCACAGGGGCCCTCTACATGAGCAGGGGTGCTCTACAGAGGCCCTCTACATGAGCAGGGATGGGAATACTCCACAGCGGCCCCTCTAGATGAGCAGAGGGTACTCCACAGGGGCCCTCTACATGAGCAGGGGGTACTCGACAGGGGCCCTCTAGATGAGCAGGGGGTACTCGACAGGGGCCCTCTAGATGAGCAGGGGGTACTCCACAGGGGCCCTCTACGTGAGCAGAGGGTACTCAACAGGGGCCCTCTACATGCGCAGGGGTGGGAATACTTCACTGTGGGGCCTCTACAGGAACAGGGGTGAGAATACTCAACAGGGGCCCTCTACATGAGCAGGGGGTACTCCACAGGGGCCCTCTACGTGCGCAGGGGTACTCCACAGGGGCCCTCTACATGAGCAGAGGCGGCCAAAAATCGGGCGAATTTTGCCCTCTAATGGCAAAATTCGCTCTATTTTTGGCCGCTACCGCCGAAAATCGCGCGATTTTTGGCCGCTAGCGGCGAAAATCACCCGGTTTTTGGCCGCTAGCGGCGAAAATCACCCGATTTTTCCCCGCTAGCGCCGAAAATCGCGCGAATTTTCACCGCTAGCGGCGAAAATCGCCCGATTTCTGGCCGCTTCTTGCGAAAATCGCCTGATTTTTGCCTGCTAGCGGCGAAAATCGCGCGGGTTTTGGCCGCTAGCTGCGAAAGTCGCGCAAGTTTTTCCCGCTAGCGGCAAAATTCGCCCGATTTTTGGCCGCTAGCGGCGAAAATCGCCCGATTTTTGCCCGCTCGCGCCGAAAATCGCGCGACTTTTCCCCGCTAGCGGCGAAAGTCGCGCGGATTTTGCCCTCTAACGGCAAAATTCGCCCTATTTTTGACCGCTACCGCCGAAAGTCGCGCGATTTTTGGCCGCTAGCGGCGAAAATCGCCCGGTTTTTGGCCGCTAGCGCTGAAAATTGCCCGATTTTTGCCCGCTAGCAACGAAAATCGTGCGAATTTTCCCCGCTAGCGGCGAAAATCGCGCGGTTTTTGGCCGCTAGCGGCGAAAATCGCCCGATTTTTCACCGTTAGCGGCGAAAATCGCCCGATTTCTGGCCGCTACCTGCGAAAATCGCGCGATTTTTGGCCGCTACCTGTGAAAATCGCGCGATTTTTGGCCGCTAGTGGCGAAAATCGCGCGATTTTTGGCCGCTAGTGGCGAAAATCGCGCGATTTTTGGCCGCTAGAGGCGAAAATCGCCCGATTTCTGGCCGCTACCTGCGAAAATCGCCCGATTTCTGGCCGCTGCCTGCGAAAATCGCCCGATTTCTGGTCGCTGCCTGCGAAAATCGCCCGATTTCTGGCCGCTGCCTGCGAAAATCGCCCGATTTCTGGCCGCTGCCTGCGAAAATCGCCCGATTTCTGGCCGCTGCCTGCGAAAATCGCCCGATTTCTGGCCGCTGCCTGCGAAAATCGCCCGATTTCTGGCCGCTGCCTGCGAAAATCGCCCGATTTCTGGCCGCTGCCTGCGAAAATCGCCCGATTTCTGGCCGCTGCCTGCGAAAATCGCCCGATTTCTGGCCGCTGCCTGCGAAAATCGCCCGATTTCTGGCCGCTGCCTGCGAAAATCGCCCGATTTCTGGCCGCTGCCTGCGAAAATCGCCCGATTTCTGGCCGCTGCCTGCGAAAATCGCCCGATTTCTGGCCGCTGCCTGCGAAAATCGCCCGATTTCTGGCCGCTGCCTGCGAAAATCGCCCGATTTCTGGCCGCTGCCTGCGAAAATCGCCCGATTTCTGGCCGCTGCCTGCGAAAATCGCCCGATTTCTGGCCGCTGCCTGCGAAAATCGCCCGATTTCTGGCCGCTGCCTGCGAAAATCGCCCGATTTCTGGCCGCTGCCTGCGAAAATCGCCCGATTTCTGGCCGCTGCCTGCGAAAATCGCCCGATTTCTGGCCGCTGCCTGCGAAAATCGCCCGATTTCTGGCCGCTGCCTGCGAAAATCGCCCGATTTCTGGCCGCTGCCTGCGAAAATCGCCCGATTTCTGGCCGCTGCCTGCGAAAATCGCCCGATTTCTGGCCGCTGCCTGCGAAAATCGCCCGATTTCTGGCCGCTGCCTGCGAAAATCGCCCGATTTCTGGCCGCTGCCTGCGAAAATCGCCCGATTTCTGGCCGCTGCCTGCGAAAATCGCCCGATTTCTGGCCGGTAGCGGCGAAAATCGCGCTATTTTTGCCCGCCAGCTGCGAAAATCGCGCGATTTTTGGCCGCTAGCGGCGAAAATCACTCGGTTTTTGGCCGCTAGCGGCGAAAATCGCGCGATTTTTGCCCGCCAGCTGCAAAAATCGCATTGTTTCTGGCCGCTAGCGGCGAAAATCGCGCGATTTTTGGCCGCTAGTGGCGAAATTCGCACGATTTTTGGCCGCTATCGGCGAAATTCGCACGATTTTTGGCCGATAGCGGCGAAGATTGCGCGGTTTTTTGCCGCTAGCGGCGAAAATTGCGCGGTTTTTGGCCGGTAGCGGCGAAAATCACGCGATTTTTGCTCAACTGCTGAGAAAATCGCATGGTTTTTGGCCGCTAGCGTCGAAAATAGCGCGGTTTTTGGCCATTAGCGGCAAAAATCGCGCGATTTTTGCCCGCCAGCTGCAAAAATCGCATTTCTGGCGGGCAAAAATAGCGCGATTTTCGCCGCTACCGGCCAAAAACCGCGCGATTTTTGCCGCTAGCGGCCAAAAACCATGCGATTTTCGCAGCTGGCGGGCAAAAATCGCAATTTTTTGCCGCTACCGGTCAAAAATAGCGCGATTTTCGCCGCTAGCGCCCGAAAACCGTGCGATTTTCGCCGCTAGCGCCCAAAAACCGTGCGATTTTCGCCGCTAGAGGCCACAACGGCGAAAACCGCGCTATTTTCGCCGCTAGCGGCCAGAAACCATGCGATTTTTGCAGCTAGCGGAGAAAAATCGCGCGAATTTCGCCGCTACCTGCCAAAAACCGCGCGATTTTCGCCGCTAGCGGCCAAAAACTATGCGATTTACGCAGCTGGCGGGCAAAAATCGCGTGATTTTCGCCGTTACCGGCCAAAAACCGCGTGATTTTCGCCGCTAGCGGCCAAAAACAGTGCGATTTTCACAGCTAGCGGGGAAAAATGGCGCGATTTAAGCCGCTACCGGCCAAAAACCGCGCGATTTAAGCCACGAGCGGCCAAAAATCGTGCGAATTTCGCCGCTAGCGGCCAGAAACTATGCGATTTTTGCAGCTGGCGGACAAAAATAGCGCGATTTTCGCCGCTACCGGCCAAAAACCGTGCGATTTTTGCCGCTAGCGGCCAAAAACCGTGCGATTTTCGCCGCTACCGGCCAAAAATCGACCGATTTTCGCCGATAGCGGCCAAAAAAAGGGCTATTTTCGCCGCTAGCGGCCAAAAATGGGGCGATTTTCGCCGCTAGCGGCCAAAAACCGCGCGATTTTCGCCGCTAGCGGCTAAAAACTATGCGATTTTCGCAGCTGGCGGGCAAAAATCGCGATTTTCGCCGCTAGCGGCCAAAAACCGTGCGAATTTCGCCGCTAGCGGCCAAAAATCGCGCGATTTTCGCCGCTAGCGGCCAGAAACTATGCGATTTTTGCAGCTGGCGGGCAAAAATCGCGCGAATTTCGCCGCTACCTGCCAAAAACCTCGCGATTTTCGCCGCTAGCGGCCAAAAACCATGCGATTTTCGCAGCTGGCGGGCAAAAATCGCGTGATTTTCGCCGCTACCGGCCAAAAACCGCGTCATTGTCGCCGCTAGCGGTCAAAAACCGTGCGGTTTTCACAGCTGGCGGGCAAAAATCGCGCGATTTAAGCCGCTACCGGCCAAAAATTGCGCGATTTAAGCCGCTAGCGGCCAAAAATCGTGCAAATTTCGCCGCTTGCGGCCAAAAATCTTGCGATTTTCGCCGATAGCGGCCAGAAACTATGCGATTTTTGCAGCTGGCGGGCAAAAATAGCGCGATTTTCGCCGCTACCGGCCAAAAACCGCGCGATTTTCGCCGCTAACGGCCAAAAACCATGCGATTTTCGCAGCTGGCGGGCAAAAATACCGCGATTTTCGCCGCTACCGGCCAAAAACCATGCGATTTTCGCAGCTGGCGAGCAAAAATCGCGATTTTCGCCGCTACCGGCCAAAAATAGCGCGATTTTCGCCGCTAGCGGCCAAAAACCATGCGATTTTCGCAGCTGGCGAGCAAAAATCGCGATTTTCGCCGCTACCGGCCAAAAATAGCGCGATTTTCGCCGCTAGCGGCCAAAAACCGTGCGATTTTCGCCGCTAGCGGCCAAAAATCGGGCGATTTTTGCCGCTAACGGCCGAAAACCGCGCTATTTTCGACGCTAACGGCCAGTAACCATGCGATTTTTGCAGCTGGCGGGCAAAAATCGCGCGAATTTCGCCGCTACCTGCTAAAAATCGACCGATTTTCGCCGCTAGCGGCCAAAAAAAGGGGCTATTTTCGCCGCTAGCGGCCAAAAATTGGGCGATTTTCGCCGCTAGCGGCCAAAAATCATGCAAATTTCGCCGCTAGCGGCCAAAAGTCATGCAAATTTCGCCGCTAGCGGCCAAAAATCGTGCGAATTTCGCCGCTAGCGGCCAAAAATCGCACGATTTTCGCCGCTAGCGGCCAGAAACTATGCGATTTTTGCAGCTGGCGGGCAAAAATCGCGATTTTCGCCGCTACCGGCCAAAAATCGCACGATTTTGGCCGCTAGCGGCGAAAAATCGTGCAAATTTCGCCGCTAGCGGCCAAAAATCGTGCGAATTTCGCCACTACCGGCCAAAAATTGACCGATTTTCGCCGATAGCGGCCAAAAAAAGGGCTATTTTCGCCGCTAGCGGCCAAAAAATGGGGTGATTTTCGCCGCTAGCAGCCAAAAACCGCGCGATTTTCGCCGCTAGCGGCTAAAAACTATGCGATTTTCGCAGCTGGCGGGCAAAAATCGCGATTTTCGCCGCTAGCGGCCAAAAACCGTGCGAATTTCGCCGCTAGCGGCCAAAAATCGCGCGATTTTCGCCGCTAGCGGCCAGAAACTATGCGATTTTTGCAGCTGGCGGGCAAAAATCGCGCGAATTTCGCTGCTACCTGCCAAAAACCTCGCGATTTTCGCCGCTAGCGGCCAAAAACCATGCGATTTTCGCAGCTGGCGGGCAAAAATCGCGTGATTTTCGCCGCTACCGGCCAAAAACCGCGTCATTGTCGCCGCTAGCGGTCAAAAACCGTGCGGTTTTCACAGCTGGCGGGCAAAAATCGCGCGATTTAAGCCGCTACCGGCCAAAAATTGCGCGATTTAAGCCGCTAGCGGCCAAAAATCGTGCAAATTTCGCCGCTTGCGGCCAAAAATCTTGCGATTTTCGCCGATAGCGGCCAGAAACTATGCGATTTTTGCAGCTGGCGGGCAAAAATAGCGCGATTTTCGCCGCTACCGGCCAAAAACCGCGCGATTTTCGCCGCTAACGGCCAAAAACCATGCGATTTTCGCAGCTGGCGGGCAAAAATACCGCGATTTTCGCCGCTACCGGCCAAAAACCATGCGATTTTCGCAGCTGGCGAGCAAAAATCGCGATTTTCGCCGCTACCGGCCAAAAATAGCGCGATTTTCGCCGCTAGCGGCCAAAAACCATGCGATTTTCGCAGCTGGCGAGCAAAAATCGCGATTTTCGCCGCTACCGGCCAAAAATAGCGCGATTTTCGCCGCTAGCGGCCAAAAACCGTGCGATTTTCGCCGCTAGCGGCCAAAAATCGGGCGATTTTTGCCGCTAACGGCCGAAAACCGCGCTATTTTCGACGCTAACGGCCAGTAACCATGCGATTTTTGCAGCTGGCGGGCAAAAATCGCGCGAATTTCGCCGCTACCTGCTAAAAATCGACCGATTTTCGCCGCTAGCGGCCAAAAAAAGGGGCTATTTTCGCCGCTAGCGGCCAAAAATTGGGCGATTTTCGCCGCTAGCGGCCAAAAATCATGCAAATTTCGCCGCTAGCGGCCAAAAGTCATGCAAATTTCGCCGCTAGCGGCCAAAAATCGTGCGAATTTCGCCGCTAGCGGCCAAAAATCGCACGATTTTCGCCGCTAGCGGCCAGAAACTATGCGATTTTTGCAGCTGGCGGGCAAAAATCGCGATTTTCGCCGCTACCGGCCAAAAATCGCACGATTTTGGCCGCTAGCGGCGAAAAATCGTGCAAATTTCGCCGCTAGCGGCCAAAAATCGTGCGAATTTCGCCACTACCGGCCAAAAATTGACCGATTTTCGCCGATAGCGGCCAAAAAAAGGGCTATTTTCGCCGCTAGCGGCCAAAAAATGGGGTGATTTTCGCCGCTAGCGGCCAAAAACCGCGCGATTTTCGCCGCTAGCGGCTAAAAACTATGCGATTTTCACAGCTGGCGGGCAAAAATCGCGATTTTCGCCGCTAGCGGCCAAAAACCGTGCGAATTTCGCCGCTAGCGGCCAAAAATCGCGCGATTTTCGCCGCTAGCGGCCAGAAACTATGCGATTTATGCAGCTGGCGGGCAAAAATCGCGCGAATTTCGCTGCTACCTGCCAAAAACCTCGCGATTTTCGCCGCTAGCGGCCAAAAACCATGCGATTTTCGCAGCTGGCGGGCAAAAATCGCGTGATTTTCGCCGCTACCGGCCAAAAACCGCGTGATTGTCGCCGCTAGCGGCCAAAAACCGTGCGATTTTCACAGCTGGCGGACAAAAATCGCGCGATTTAAGCCGCTACCGGCCAAAAATCGCGCGATTAAAGCCGCTAGCGGCCAAAAATCGTGCAAATTTCGCCGCTTGCGGCCAAAAATCTTGCGATTTTCGCCGATAGCGGCCAGAAACTATGCGATTTTTGCAGCTGGCGGGCAAAAATAGCGCGATTTTCGCCGCTACCGGCCAAAAACCGCGCGATTTTCGCCGGTAACGGCCAAAAACCATGCGATTTTCGCAGCTGGCGGGCAAAAATAGCGCGATTTTCGCCGCTACCGGCCAAAAACCGCGCGATTTTCGCCGCTAGCGGCCAAAAACCATGCGATTTTCGCAGCTGGCGAGCAAAAATCGCGATTTTCGCCGCTACCAGCCAAAAATAGCGCGATTTTCGCCGCTAGCGGCCAAAAACCGTGCGATTTTCGCCGCTAGCGGCCAAAAATCGGGCGATTTTCGCCGCTAGCGGCCAAAAATCGGGCGATTTTTGCCGCTAACGGCCGAAAACCGCTCTATTTTCGAATCTAGAGGCCAGAAACTATGCGATTTTTTAAACTGGCGGGCAAAAATCGCGCGAATTTCGCCGCTACCTGCTAAAAATCGACCGATTTTCGCCGCTAGCGGCCAAAAAAAGGGTCTATTTTCGCCGCTAGCGGCCAAAAATGGGGCGATTTTCGCCGCTAGCGGCCAAAAATCATGCAAATTTCGCCGCTAGCGGCCAAAAGTCGTGAAATTTCGCCTCTAGCGGCCAAAAATCGTGCGAATTTCGCCGCTAGCGGCCAAAAATCGCGCGATTTTCGCCGCTAGCGGCCAGAAACTATGCGATTTTTGCAGCTGGCGGGCAAAAATCGCGCGAATTTCGCCGCTACCGGCCAAAAATCGCACGATTATGGCCGCTAGCGGCGAAAAATCGTGCAAATTTCGCCGCTAGCGGCCAAAAATCGTGCGAATTTCGCCGCTACCGGCCAAAAATCGACCGATTTTCGCCGATAGCGGCCAAAAAAAGGGCTATTTTCGCCGCTAGCGGCCAAAAATGGGGCGATTTTCGCCGCTAGCGGCCAAAAACCGTGCGATTTTCGCCGCTAGCGGCTTAAACTTTGCGATTTTCGCAGCTGGCGGGCAAAAATCGCGATTTTCGCCACTAGCGGCGAAAAACCGTGCGAATTTTGCCGCTAGCGGCCAAAAATCGCGCGATTTTCGCCGCTAGAGGCCAGAAACTATGCGATTTATGCAGCTGGCGGGCAAAAATCGCGCGAATTTCGCCGCTACCTGCCAAAAACCTCGCGATTTTCGCCGCTAGCGGCCAAAAACCGTGCGATTTTTGCAGCTGGCGGGCAAAAATCGCGTGATTTTCGCCGCTACCGGCCAAAAACCGCGTGATTGTCGCCGCTAGCGGCCAAAAACCGTGCGATTTTCGCAGCTGGCGAGCAAAAATCGCGATTTTCGCCGCTACCGGCCAAAAATAGCGCGATTTTCGCCGCTAGCGGCCAAAAACCATGCGATTTTCGCAGCTGGCGAGCAAAAATCGCGATTTTCGCCGCTACCGGCCAAAAATAGCGCGATTTTCGCCGCTAGCGGCCAAAAACCGTGCGATTTTCGCCGCTAGCGGCCAAAAATCGGGCGATTTTTGCCGCTAACGGCCGAAAACCGCGCTATTTTCGACGCTAACGGCCAGTAACCATGCGATTTTTGCAGCTGGCGGGCAAAAATCGCGCGAATTTCGCCGCTACCTGCTAAAAATCGACCGATTTTCGCCGATAGCGGCCAAAAAAAGGGGCTATTTTCGCAGCTAGCGGACAAAAATGGGGCGATTTTCGCCGCTAGCGGCCAAAAATCATGCAAATTTCGCCGCTAGCGGCCAAAAGTCATGCAAATTTCGCCGCTAGCGGCCAAAAATCGTGCGAATTTCGCCGCTAGCGGCCAAAAATCGCACGATTTTCGCCGCTAGCGGCCAGAAACTATGCGATTTTTGCAGCTGGCGGGCAAAAATCGCGATTTTCGCCGCTACCGGCCAAAAATCGCACGATTTTGGCCGCTAGCGGCGAAAAATCGTGCAAATTTCGCCGCTAGCGGCCAAAAATCGTGCGAATTTCGCCACTACCGGCCAAAAATTGACCGATTTTCGCCGATAGCGGCCAAAAAAAGGGCTATTTTCGCCGCTAGCGGCCAAAAAATGGGGTGATTTTCGCCGCTAGCGGCCAAAAACCGCGCGATTTTCGCCGCTAGCGGCTAAAAACTATGCGATTTTCGCAGCTGGCGGGCAAAAATCGCGATTTTCGCCGCTAGCGGCCAAAAACCGTGCGAATTTCGCCGCTAGCGGCCAAAAATCGCGCGATTTTCGCCGCTAGCGGCCAGAAACTATGCGATTTATGCAGCTGGCGGGCAAAAATCGCGCGAATTTCGCTGCTACCTGCCAAAAACCTTGCGATTTTCGCCGCTAGCGGCCAAAAACCATGCGATTTTCGCAGCTGGCGGGCAAAAATCGCGTGATTTTCGCCGCTACCGGCCAAAAACCGCGTGATTGTCGCCGCTAGCGGCCAAAAACCGTGCGATTTTCACAGCTGGCGGACAAAAATCGCGCGATTTAAGCCGCTACCGGCCAAAAATCGCGCGATTAAAGCCGCTAGCGGCCAAAAATCGCGCGATTAAAGCCGCTAGCGGCCAAAAATCGTGCAAATTTCGCCGCTTGCGGCCAAAAATCTTGCGATTTTCGCCGATAGCGGCCAGAAACTATGCGATTTTTGCAGCTGGCGGGCAAAAATAGCGCGATTTTCGCCGCTACCGGCCAAAAACCGCGCGATTTTCGCCGGTAACGGCCAAAAACCATGCGATTTTCGCAGCTGGCGGGCAAAAATAGCGCGATTTTCGCCGCTACCGGCCAAAAACCGCGCGATTTTCGCCGCTAGCGGCCAAAAACCATGCGATTTTCGCAGCTGGCGAGCAAAAATCGCGATTTTCGCCGCTACCAGCCAAAAATATCGCGATTTTCGCCGCTAGCGGCCAAAAACCGTGCGATTTTCGCCGCTAGCGGCCAAAAATCGGGCGATTTTCGCCGCTAGCGGCCAAAAATCGGGCGATTTTTGCCGCTAACGGCCGAAAACGGCTCTATTTTCGAATCTAGAGGCCAGAAACTATGCGATTTTTTAAACTGGCGGGCAAAAATCGCGCGAATTTCGCCGCTACCTGCTAAAAATCGACCGATTTTCGCCGCTAGCGGCCAAAAAAAGAGTCTATTTTCGCCGCTAGCGGCCAAAAATGGGGCGATTTTCGCCGCTAGCGGCCAAAAATCATGCAAATTTCGCCGCTAGCGGCCAAAAGTCGTGAAATTTCGCCTCTAGCGGCCAAAAATCGTGCGAATTTCGCCGCTAGCGGCCAAAAATCGCGCGATTTTCGCCGCTAGCGGCCAGAAACTATGCGATTTTTGCAGCTGGCGGGCAAAAATCGCGCGAATTTCGCCGCTACCGGCCAAAAATCGCACGATTTTGGCCGCTAGCGGCGAAAAATAGGGCTATTTTCGCCGCTAGCGGCCAAAAATGGGGCGATTTTCGCCGCTAGCGGCCAAAAACCGTGCGATTTTCGCCGCTAGCGGCTTAAACTTTGCGATTTTCGCAGCTGGCGGGCAAAAATCGCGATTTTCGCCACTAGCGGCGAAAAACCGTGCGAATTTTGCCGCTAGCGGACAAAAATCGCGCGATTTTCGCCGCTAGAGGCCAGAAACTATGCGATTTTTGCAGCTGGCGGGCAAAAATCGCGCGAATTTCGCCGCTACCTGCCAAAAACCTCGCGATTTTCGCCGCTAGCGGCCAAAAACCGTGCGATTTTTGCAGCTGGCGGGCAAAAATCGCGTGATTTTCGCCGCTACCGGCCAAAAACCGCGTGATTGTCGCCGCTAGCGGCCAAAAACCGTGCGATTTTCGCAGCTGGCGAGCAAAAATCGCGATTTTCGCCGCTACCGGCCAATAATAGCGCGATTTTCGCCGCTAGCGGCCAAAAACCATGCGATTTTCGCAGCTGGCGAGCAAAAATCGCGATTTTCGCCGCTACCGGCCAAAAATAGCGCGATTTTCGCCGCTAGCGGCCAAAAACCGTGCGATTTTCGCCGCTAGCGGCCAAAAATCGGGCGATTTTTGCCGCTAACGGCCGAAAACCGCGCTATTTTCGACGCTAACGGCCAGAAACCATGCGATTTTTGCAGCTGGCGGGCAAAAATCGCGCGAATTTCGCCACTACCTGCCAAAAATCGACCGATTTTCGCCTTTAGCGGCCAAAAAAGGGGCTATTTTCGCAGCTACCGGCCAAAAATGTGGCGATTTTCGCCGCTAGCTGCCGAAAATCGTGCAAATTTCGCCGCTAGCGGCAAAAAATCGTGCGAATTTCGCCGCTAGCAGCCAGAAACTATGCGATTTTTGCAGTTGGCGGGATAAAATAGCGCGATTTTCGCCGCTACTGGCCAAAAACCGCACGATTTTCGCCGCTAGCGGCCAAAAACATTTCGATTTTCGCAACTGGCGGGCAAAAATCGCGATTTTCGCTGCTACCCGCCAAAAATAGCACTATTTTCGCTGCTAACGGCCAAAAATAGCTACAAAGTAGCGAAATTTTGGGCTAAAAAGTAGCGAAAGTAGCGAAAAAAGTAGCGAAAGTAAGGAAATTTTGGGCAAAAGAGTAGCGAAAGTAGCGAAAAAAGTAGCGAAAGTAGCGAATTTTGGGCTAAAAAGTAGCGAAAAAGTAGCGAAAGTAGCGAAATTTTGGGTTAAAAAGTAGCGAAATTTTGGGCTAAAAAGTAGCGAAATTTTGGGCTAAAAAGTAGCGAAATTTTGGGCTAAAAAGTAGCGAAAAAAGTAGCGAAAGTAGCGAAAATTTGGGCTAAAAAGTAGCGAAAGTAGCGAAATTTTGGGCAAAAAAGTAGCGAAATTTTGGGCTAAAAAGTAGCGAAAAAAGTAGCGAAATTTTGGGTTAAAAAAGTAGCGAAAGTAGCGAAATTTTGGGCTAAAAAGTAGCAAAAGTAGCGAAATTTTGGCGTAAAAAGTAGCGAAAGTAGCGAAATTTTGGGCTAAAAAGTAACGAAAGTAGCGTAAAAAGTAGCGAAAGTAGGGAAATTTTGGGCTAAAAAGTAGCGAAATTTTGGGTTAAAAAAGTAGCGAAAGTAGCGAAATTTTGGGCTAAAAAGTAGCGAAAATAGCGAAAAAAGTAGCGAAATTTTGGGCTAAAAAGTAGCGAAAAAAGTAGCAAAAGTAGCGAAATTTTGGGCTAAAAAGTAGCGAAAGTAGCGAAAATTTGGGCTAAAAAGTAGCGAAAGTAGCGAAATTTTGGGCAAAAAAGTAGCGAAAGTAGCGAAATTTTCGGCTAAAAGTAGCGAAAGTAGCGAAAAAAGTAGCGAAATTTTGGGCTAAAAAGTAGCGAAAAAAGTAGCGAAAGTAGCGAAAAAAGTAGCGAAATTTAAGGTAGAAAGTAGCGAAAAAAGTAGCGAAATTTGGGGCTAAAAAGTAGCGAAAGTAGCTAAAAAAGTAGCGAAAGTAGCGAAATTTTGGGCTAAAAAGTAGCGAAATAAGCGAAAAAGTAGCGGAAGTAGCGAAATTTTGGGCTAAAAAGTAGCGAAAGTAGCGAAAAAAGTGGCGAAATTTTGGGCTAAAAAGTAGCGAAAGTAGCGAAATTTTCGGCTAAAAAGTAGCGAAAGTAGCGAAGAAAGTAGCGAAAGTAGCGAAATTTTGGGCTAAAAAGTAGCGAAAAAAGTAGCGAAAGTAGCGAAATTTTGAGCTAAAAAGTAGCGAAATTTTGAGCTAAAAAGTAGCGAAAAAGTAGCGAAAGTAGCGAAATTTTGGGCTAAAAAGTAGCGAAAAAAGTAGCGAAAGTAGCGAAATTTTGAGCTAAAAAGTAGCGAAATAAGCGAAAAAGTAGCGAAAGTAGCGAAGTTTTGGGCTAAAAAGTAGCGAAATAAGCGAAAAAGTAGCGAAAGTAGCGAAATTTTGGGCTAAAAAGTAGCGAAAGTAGCGAAAAAAGTAGCGAAAGTAACGAAATTTTGGGCAAAAAAGTAGCGAAAGTAGCGAAAAAAGTAGCGAATTTTGGGCTAAAAAGTTGCGAAAGTAGCGAAAAAAGTAGCGAAATTTTGGGCTAAAAAGTAGCGAAATTTTGGGCTAAAAAGTAGCGAAAAAAGTAGCAAAAGTAGCGAAATTTTGGGCTAAAAAGTAGCGAAAAAAGTAGCGAAAGTAGCGAAAATTTGGGCTAAAAAGTACCGAAAGTAGCGAAATTTTGGGCAAAAAAGTAGCGAAAGTAGCGAAATTTTGGGCTAAAAAGTAGCGAAAAAAGTAGCGAAAGTAGCCTAATTTTGGGCTACAAAGTAGCGAAAGTAGCCCAATTTTCGGCTAAAATGTAGCGAAAGTAGCCCAATTTTCGGCTAAAAAGTAGCGAAAGTAGCCCAATTTTCGGCTAAAAAGTAACGAAAGTAGCCCAATTTTCGGCTAAGTAGCCAAATTTTGGGAAAGTAGCCCAATTTTCGGCTAAAAAGTAGCGAAAGTAGCCCAATTTTCGGCTAAAAAGTAGCGAAAGTAGCCTAATTTTGGGCTAAAAAGTAGCGAAATTTTGGGCTAAAAAGTAGCGAAAGGAGCGAAAAAAGTAGCGAAATTTGGGGCTAAAAAGTAGCGAAAGTAGCGAAAAAAGTAGCGAAAATAGCGAAATTTTGGGCTAAAAAGTAGCGAAATATGCGAAAAAGTAGCGAAAGTAGCGAAATTTTGGGCTAAAAAGTAGCAAAGGTAGCGAAAAAAGTAGCGAAAGTAGCGAAAAAATTAGCGAAAGTAGCGAAATTTTGGGCTAAAAAGTAGCGAAAATAGCGAAAAAAGTAGCAAAAGTAGCGAAATTTTGGGCTAAAAAGTAGCGAAAGTAGTGAAAAATTGGGCTAAAAAGTAGCGAAAGTAGCGAAATTTTGGGCAAAAAAGTAGCGAAAGTAGCGAAATTTTCGGCTAAAAAGTAGCGAAAGTAGCGAAAAAAGTAGCGAAAGTAGCGAAATTTTGGGCTAAAAAGTAGCGAAAAAAGTAGCGAAAGTAGCGAAATTTTGAGCTAAAAAGTAGCGAAATTTGGGGCTAAAAAGTAGCGAAAGTAGCGAAAGTAGCGAAATTTTGGGCTAAAAAGTAGCGAAATAAGCGAAAAAGTAGCGGAAGTAGCGAAATTTTGGGCTAAAAAGTAGCGAAAGTAGCGAAAAAAGTAGCGAAAGTAACGAAATTTTGGGCAAAAAAGTAGCGAAAGTAGCGAAAAAAGTAGCGAATTTTGGGCTAAAAAGTTGCGAAAGTAGCGAAAAAAGTAGCGAAATTTTGGGCTAAAAAGTAGCGAAATTTTGGGCTAAAAAGTAGCGAAAAAAGTAGCAAAAGTAGCGAAATTTTGGGCTAAAAAGTAGCGAAAAAAGTAGCGAAAGTAGCGAAAATTTGGGCTAAAAAGTACCGAAAGTAGCGAAATTTTGGGCAAAAAAGTAGCGAAAGTAGCGAAATTTTGGGCTAAAAAGTAGCGAAAAAAGTAGCGAAAGTAGCCTAATTTTGGGCTACAAAGTAGCGAAAGTAGCCCAATTTTCGGCTAAAATGTAGCGAAAGTAGCCCAATTTTCGGCTAAAAAGTAGCGAAAGTAGCCCAATTTTCGGCTAAAAAGTAGCGAAAGTAGCCCAATTTTCGGCTAAAAAGTAGCGAAAGTAGCCCAATTTTGGGCTAAGTAGCCAAATTTTGGGAAAGTAGCCCAATTTTCGGCTAAAAAGTAGCGAAAGTAGCCCAATTTTCGGCTTAAAAGTAGCGAAAGTAGCCTAATTTTGGGCTAAAAAGTAGCGAAATTTTGGGCTAAAAAGTAGCGAAAGGAGCGAAAAAAGTAGCGAAATTTGGGGCTAAAAAGTAGCGAAAAAAGTAGCGAAAATAGCGAAATTTTGGGCTAAAAAGTAGCGAAATAAGCGAAAAAGTAGCGAAAGTAGCGAAATTTTGGGCTAGAAAGTAGCAAAGGTAGCGAAAAAAGTAGCGAAAGTAGCGAAAAAATTAGCGAAAGTAGCGAAATTTTGGGCTAAAAAGTAGCGAAAATAGCGAAAAAAGTAGCAAAAGTAGCGAAATTTTGGGCTAAAAAGTAGCGAAAAAAGTAGCGAAAGTAGCGAAAATTTGGGCTAAAAAGTAGCGAAAGTAGCGAAATTTTGGGCAAAAAAGTAGCGAAATTTTCGGCTAAAAAGTAGCGAAAGTAGCGAAATTTTGGGCTAAAAAGTAGCGAAAAAAGTAGCGAAAGTAGCGAAATTTTGAGCTAAAAAGTAGCGAAATTTGGGGCTAAAAAGTAGCGAAAGTAGCGAAAAAAGTAGCGAAAGTAGCGAAATTTTGGGCTAAAAAGTAGCGAAATAAGCGAAAAAGTAGCGGAAGTAGCGAAATTTTTGGCTAAAAAGTAGCGAAAGTAGCGAAATTTTGGGCTAAAAAGTAGCGAAAGTAGCGAAATTTTGGGCTAAAAAGTAGCGAAAAAAGTAGCAAAAGTAGCCAAATTTTGGGCTAAAAAGTAGCGAAAATAGCCCAATTTTGGGCTACAAAGTAGCGAAAGTAGCCCAATTTTGGGCTACAAAGTAGCGAAATTAGCCATTTTAGGCTAAAAAGTAGCGAAAGTAGCGACATTTTGGGCTAAAAAGTAGCAAAAGTTGCCCAATTTTGGGCTACAAAGTAGCGAAAGTAGCCCAATTTTGGGCTACAAAGTAGCGAAAGTAACCCAATTTTGGGCTACAAAGTAGCGAAATTAGCCTAATTTTTAACTTCAAAGTAGCGAAAGTAGCGAAATTTTGGGCTAAAAAGTAGCGAAATTTTGAACTAAAAAGTAGCGAAATTTTGGGCTAAGAAGTAACGAAAGTAGCGAAATTTTGGGCTAAAAAGTAGCGAAAGTAGCGAAATTTGGGGCTAAATAGTAGCGAAAGTAGCGAAATTTTATGCTACAAAGTAGCAAAAGTAGCCCAATTTTGGGCTACAAAGTAGCGAAAGTAGCCCAATTTTCGGCTAAAAAGTAGCAAAAGTAGCCCAATTTTCGGCTAAAAAGTAGCGAAAGCCCAATTTTCGGCTAAAAAGTAGCGAAAGTAGCCCAATTTTGGGCTAAAAAGTAGCGAAAGTAGCCCAATTTGGGGCTAAAAAGTAGCGAAAGTAGCCCAATTTGGGGCTAAAAAGTAGCGAAAGTAGCCCAATTTGGGGCTAAAAAGTAGCGAAAGTAGCGAAATTTTGGGCTAAAAAGTAGCGAAAGTAGCCCAATTTTGGGCTAAAAAGTAGCGAAAGTAGCCCAATTTGGGGCTAAAAAGTAGCGAAAGTAGCAAAATTTTGGGCTACAAAGTAGCGAAGGGCAGGGGGTACTCCACAGGGGCCCTCTACATGAACACGGGTGGGAATACTCCACAGGGGCGCTCTAGATGAGCAGGGGGTACTCCACAGGGGCCCTCTACATGAGCCCCCTGCTCATGTAGAGGGCCCCTGTGGAGTACCACAGGGGCCCGCTACGTGAGCAGGGGTGGGAATACTCCACAGGGGCCCTCTACGTGAGCAGGGGGTACTCCACAGGGGCCCTCTACATAAGCATTCATGTAGAGGGCCCCTGTGGAGTACCACAGGGGCCCGCTACGTGAGCAGGGGTGGGAATACTCCACAGGGGCCCTCTACGTGAGCAGGGGGTACTCCACAGGGGCCCTCTACATAAGCAGTGGTGGGAATACTCCACAGGGGCCCTCTACGTGAGCAGGGGGTACTCAACAGGGACCCTCTACATGAGCAGGGTGGGAATACTCTACAGGCAGCCGGTAATGCAATAAAAGAGGTACTCTCACTCGGTACCAGAAAGTGCTTAATATTTATATTTGTGAAGGTTAATAACGTTACATAATATAAAAATATATTAGATCTTGAATGAAACACGAACATAAAGACAAAATATAGTCATTTCAAAATCAAAATATAAAAGAACATTTTGTAATTGACCTTTTGTGCACTTCTTAACGTTACCCCTTAATATAACGTTTTCTCTTCATATCACAATGAAAGAAAATGTAATATAAATGTAGTGAAACTCTTTATTTTTTATCTACATTGTCCGTGGGCTATGACACCTCAGCACAGTGAGGCAAAGTCTGCTAAAACGTCTGATGACACAGTTTACATCTGGTCAGGTTTACATTGGAAGGTGATACTCCACAGGTTCCCTCTACATGAGAAGGGGGTACTCCACAGGGGCCCTCTACATGAGCAGGTGTGCTCTACAGAGGCCCTCTACATGAGCAGGGGTTGGAATACTCCACAGGGGCCCTCTTCATGAGCAGGGGTGGGAATACTCCACAGGGGCCCCTCTAGATGAGCAGAGGGTACTCCACAGGGGCCCTCTACATGAGCAGAGGGTACTCCACAAGGGCCCTCTACATGAACACGGGTGGGAATACTCCACAGGGGCCCTCTACATGAACACGGGTGGGAATACTCCACAGGGGCCCTCTAGATGAGCAGGTGGTACTCCACAGGGGCCCTCTACGTGAGCAGAGGGTACTCAAGAGGGTCCTTCTACATGCGCAGGGGTGGGAATACTTCACTATGGGCCCTCTACAGAAACAGGGGTGAGAATACTCAACAGGGGCCCTCTACATAAGCAGGGGGTACTCCACAGGGGCCCTCTACATGAGCAGGAGTGGGAATACTCCACAGGGGGAACAATACACGAGCAGGGGAGGGAATACTCCGCAGATGCCCTCTACGTGAGCAGGGGGTACTCCACAGGGGCCCTCTACGTGCGCAGGGGTACTCAACAGGGGCCCTCTATATGAGCAGGCGCAGGAAAACTTCACAGGAGCCCTCCACATGAGCAGGGGGTACTAAACAGGGGCCCTCTACGTGAGCAGGGGTGGAAATACTCCACAGGGGCCCTCTACATGAGCAGGGGGTACTCCACAGGGGCCCTCTACGTGAGCAGGGGTGGGAATACTCCACAGGGGCCCTCTATATGAGCAGGGGTACTCAACAGGAGCCCTCTACATGAGCAGGGGTGGGAATACTCCACAGGGGGGCCCTCTACAGGAGCAGGGGTGATAATACCCCACAGGGACCCTCTACATGAGCAGAGGGTAATTCACAGGGGCCCTCTACATGAGCAGGGGGTACTCCACAGGGGCCCTTTACATGAGGAGTGGGAATACTCCACAGGGGGCCTTCTACATGAGCAGGGGTGGAAATACTCCACAGGGGCCCTCTACATGAGCAGGGGATACTCACCAGGGGACCGCTACGTGAGCAGGGGTTACTCAACAGGGGCCCTCTACATGAGCAGGGGGTACTCCACAGGGGCCCTCTACATGAGCAGGGGTATTCCACAGGGGCCGTCTACATGAGCAGGGGTGGGAATACTCCACAGGGGGCCCTCTACGTGAGCAGGGATGGAAATACTCCACATGGGTCCTCTACATGAGCAGGGGATACTCCACATGGGTCCTCTACATGAGCAGGGGATACTCCACAAGGGTCCTCTACATGAGCAGGGGCAGGAATACTTCACAGGGGCCCTCCACATGAGCATGGGGTACTCCACAGGGACCCTCTACATGAGCAGGAGTGGGAATACTCCACAGGGACCCTCCACATGAGCAGGGGGTACTCCACAGGGACCCTCTACATGAGCAGGGGGTTCTCTACAGGGGCCTTCTACGTGAGCAGGGGGTACTCCACAGGGGCCCTCTACATGAGCAGGGCGTACTCAACAGGGGCCCTCTACAGGAGCAGGGGTGGGAATACTCCACAGGGACCCTCCACATGAGCAAGGGTACTCCACAGGGGCCCTCTACATGAGCAGGAGTGGGAATACTCCACAGGGACCCTCCACATGAGCAGGGGTACTCCACAGGGGCCCTCTACATGAGCAGGGGGTACTCAACAGGGACCCTCTACATGAGCAGGGGTGGGAATACTCCACAGGGACCCTCCACATGAGCAAGGGTACTCCACAGGGGCCCTCTACATGAGCATGGGGTACTCTACAGGGGCCCTCTACATAAGCAGTGGTGAGAATACTCCACAGGGGCCCTCTACGTGAGCAGAGGGTACTCCACAGGGGCCCTCTACGTGAGCAGGGGGTACTCCACAGGGGCCCTCTACATGAGCATGAGTGGGAATACTCCACAGGGGAAACTCTACATGAGCTGGGGTGGGAATACTCCACAGATGCCCTCTACGTGAGCAGGGGGTACTCCACAGGGGCCCTCTACATAAGCAGTGGTGGGAATACTTCACAGGGGCCCTCTACGGGAGCAGGGGGTACTCAACAGGGACCCTCTACATGAGCAGGGTGGGAATACTCTACAGGCAGCCGGTAATGCAATAAAAGAGGTACTACCACTCGGTACCAGAAAGTGCTTAACTTTTTTTAATATATATATTTGTGAAGGTTAATAAAGTTACATAATATAAAAATATATTAGATCTTGAATGAAACACGAACATAAAGACAAAATATAGTCATTTGAAAATCAAAATATGGAAGATTATTTTGTAATTGACCATTTAAGCACTTCTTAAAGTTACCCCAGAATTTTACGTTTTCTATTCATATCACTATGAAAGAAAATGTAATATTAATGTAGTGAAACTCTTTTATTTTTTATCTACATTGTCCGTGGGCTATGACACCTCAGCACAGTGAGGCAAGGTCTGCCAAAACGTCTGATGACACAGTTTACATCTGGTCAGGTTTACATTGGAAGGTGATACAAACTTAGATACTTATCACCAAGCCTTGCCTACCTGCCGAAGCTGTAAATCCCAAAACGTTATCGAATTTCAAAATCCAGCTCAATAAAATCATGAGGACAAATGGTGGGACCTCTGACACGCCGCCGGCTTTGTTCTCGTTGAGTAAATTCGGGTAAATACTTAGTTGGATCTGAAACGTAAGAAAAGTATAATATATAATCGTTTTGTAGGACAAGATGCCTGTGTATACATCTATTGGGTCTGAAACTTGAACAAAATATAGTTTTGTTGGGTACAGTTAATTAAGGCGCAGATAGGAACATCCCGTGCGTAGGTTCGAACCCTTATCACGGTCCTTGTGGATTTGTTCATTCATCAATCAAGCTTAATCCTAATAATAGTGCAATGTACAAGAACGGTAACAGATTACCATCTCCATAAACCTAGATTTGGCAAAACAATTCTTTATATTTTACATAACATACCTGTCAAAGAAATGTAACTAAATATATACCAGTAAGAGAGCATGGACACGTATATCAAAGGTATATTTGTGACAATATAAGGAGCACACATATAGTATATAACACTAAGCTACGTTTACAGATGGTTCGCTTACTGGAGACGAGGTTGATAGACCCCAACTCGTACAGGAGCAGCACAGCCAGTGATGGCAGCACCGGCAGGACATCGTCAGAAGAGCGGAATAGTATTAACAGCTTGATGGAACAACGGCTGTATCTTCTGACGGAGCACGTGGCCAGAATCGACAACAAACTGTCGAGCGTGCAGAAGTCGCTCGACACCAACAGCATCGTGGTGCCTCAGGACGAACTGGTGGCGGCAGCCTCGGAGAGTTACCGTGTGGGTGTTGACATTCCTAGAGTCCAGGCCCTCGATAAGGTGAGACCCTCACACCGCCGACACTTGTACCTTACAGCCCTCTCTTTCACACGCCCTCAACTTTCAAGATTAACACCTCAACGCCTACTCTCAACTGCCCCCTCTCAACTTGGACCCTTAACCCCCTCTGTAATACACACCTTCAACCTTCTGCTATCACCCCCTCACCCTCTTCCCTCTCGCCTTGTCCTATGATCTCTTCCCTCATCCTGTCTTCTGCGTGTTGCCCTTAGGTCCCAGCCCTTGGTCAGCTACAAGAGTCCATAGAGTCGGTGCGGGACTCCGTGACAGCGATGGACCGGCGCCTGCAGTTCCATATGGCTTACGTGTCCGGAGACCTGGAGCAGCTGGCGGGCTCTGTCAGGACCATTCACACTGCCATACTGGAGGATCAGAATCCCCCAGTTGACACCACCACGGAGGCTCCCAGGTGAGGGTGGATGGATGGAATGCTACATGATGTTCTCCATGTGAAGTGATAGTTTTTGGACAGTCTTATGTGACATTAAATGTATAGGGCTTATTATTGAGTGTTCCATGTGGCTTTGTTCATCAGTTTTTATCAGTGAGGGGTTATTCTCTAGTCCCCCAGCAGGTAACGTGTTATCCTCTAGTCCCCCAGTGAGTTACGCGTTATCCTCTAGTCTCCCAGCAGGTTACGAGTTATCCTCTAGTCCCCCAGCAGGTTACGAGTTATCCTCTAGTCCCCCAGCAGGTTACGAGTTATCCTCTAGTCCCCCAGCAGGTTACGAGTTATCCTCTAGTCCCCCAGCAGGTTACGAGTTATCCTCTAGTCCCCCAGCAGGTTACGAGTTATCCTCTAGTCCCCCAGCAGGTTACGAGTTATCCTCTAGTCCCCCAGCAGGTTACGAGTTATCCTCTAGTCCCCCAGCAGGTTATGAGTTATACTCTAGTCCCTCAGCAGGCAAAGAGTTATATTCTAGTAACAGTGTGGTATCTCTTGTACAGGAACGTGACGCGGGTGGCTCCCCGTACAAAGATCGACTCGCTGGTTGACCGGATGTCACCCATGGAGACTGTTTGGGAGAAGATGGAGGAAGTGAGTTGTTCCACAGTTGGGTTTAATAAATATTTATATACTTTTCTAGCCAGTCTTCGTAAGAATCACACTGAATTTACCAACTTTCTCAAATTACTTTTGCAATTATACCTTGAAAACCACGAATTATTATGATTGAAACATTTTAAGACGCTTTAATTGTACAGTAGTTTGATGATACACTAAACTGGCGAGTGTACATTGACACAACACGGCAGTGAGAATGTACATTGTCACATCATGGTAGAGTACATATGGTCATAAAACCGTGGTGAGTGTACAGTGTCAAAACACGGCAGTGAGTAGCTTATCACAGTGGTGGTAATTTGACTAAGCAAATGTGTCCAGGTGTGGGACGTGGTGGTGGGCACCAAGAGCTCGGTGGACGTGCTGGTGCCCAAGAGTGAGGCTCTACTTAACACCAGCCAGCGGCAGGAGCGGGCTATCTCCACCATCCAGTCAGACCTCACCGAGAAGGCCAACCGTATCATCCAGAACCTTGACCAGGTAGGAAGTCTGCACGCCCTTACCTGCATGTTTTCATTCATTAGTGATGGGTCTATATGGTGTTTCTGGGGCCTCTACCTTTCATTGGGTTCACTCCAAAAATTTGGGCTATGCAATGGATATGTATAGAGGGTAGAGAGAGAGGCTGGAAAACCAGAGAGTAGTGAACATCAACAACAGGAGAGGTCCCTCCTCGATGTAGCTGGTATCAAAGGCGTTGTCTCTGAAACCAAGCAAGTAATTGTCAAATTAAACAAATGTTCAAACTAGTTATATAACACCGTTTCTTTAGTTAGAAATACAGTAGTTCGTTGTTTAATTCATTTGCTTTTTGTAGAATGCCTTTAGGAAACGGATATTTGAATGGATATATTATATATCATATTATAATATATATTATTATATATCATAATAGATTATATGATGAATCCACAGTAATGTCCACTCTTCTCTCTGTGTACATGTAGCTAATGGTGGTTTTGCCCGATAAGGTGGAGCAGACGTTGAAGACGATGCCGCGAGAAGGCCATATGCATCGGGACCACATCAACCCCGTCACCCTTCTCCACCGCTCCACCAACACCCACCAGGTACAGGACGACACCCCCGTCGACGACCCCCCGGGCGATCTCGTGGACCAGGTAACAGAGTTTTCTACAAACTCTTACACTCACACATGCCTGTAGTCATTCTTTAATTAATTAACCCATCTAACCTTTCCCCTCAGCACGATGAAAGGAAATAACTTTACCGCAGGTAATATTTCTCCATCGGTTATGCTATCCACCTTTAACTTTCACTAACTCTTCGTCCTCAGAAGTATTTGTACAGATCATCTTCAGATATAATTATCATGGGGCAAGGGTAATAACATTTGGGTCTTAAAACTAACAGTGCTGAACTAATCCTCTAATTTTCCTGAGTCTGCATTTGGCATATTCTCCAAATTGCATAAGAATATTACTGACACGTTTTTTTCAATCATGTCCTCATAAACTGAGTTGAATCAGTGATATGGTTGCCTCTACTAGGCTCCCTCTCTCTCCAACCCCCCCTGTTCTCTTTAAACAGGGGGAGATTACTTTAAATCTAAAAGTAAAACGGCTCGTAATCATAATATTAACAATTATTGAGGACGATCAGTAAACAATCTGAACACATTATCAACCATACTTGCCACCAGAGGCTTGCAATTGTCAGTATTTCACAAGATAATCAAATGTTTCTTAAAAAAAATTTATGGAAATAAAGATTTTATTATCCATGGCCGGCTACATTAGTTATCAAAGTGATTGTTGTGTGTTTATACTATCATCTGAAATTAGTCAACACTACAATGACCTCGCAACCTGTAAGGTTGATGTTCCATACCCCCTTTGGTCCAAGTGGTTTAGCACCGTTCCTATGTTCCACCCCCACCCCCCCCCCACATATCCTGTCCTTGTATCTCTTTTAAATGCTATATTGCCATACATAGGCCTTTTTCGTAATAAATGCCTTGCCTTACACTGAGCATGTCAACAGAGCTTCCTGACGGAACACAACACCAGTGACATGGTAACGACGACGGAGCGACCGTCCACTCGGAGCCAGGTAGGACCCTCAGGCGTGGTCTTCCCATCCGTCCAGAAGAAACCCGTCACCATCAACAGCACCTTTGTCATAAACGATATGAATGAGCAAAGCATTAAGGTGGGTGTCACTGTCAAAAGATTTGTCTGCATGCAGACGAGGAGTCACAATAACGTGGCTGAAATATGTTGACCAAACCACACATTAGAAAGTGAAGGGATGACGATGTTCGGTCCGTCCTAGACCATTCTCACAATCAACTTGAGAATGGTCCAGGACGGACCAAAACGTCGTCGTCCCTTCACTTTCTAGTGTGTGGTTTGGTCAACATTTGTCTGCATGTAATCATGTTTGTCACGTAATAAAATTCTAATGATCTGATTATAAGAACGTTACATGTTTGACCTCTAAAAGTTCATTCTGTACAACCATGGTGAATATTTTATATTTCCTATGCTCTATGTGGAGAAGTCTGGTATGAAAGAACAATAATTTAAAATGTTTGTTTCAATCTTTTTCCCTGCAGCAAGGGTTCTCCTGTAATGACATGAGAGATAAGGGCATGAGAGAGAGCGGCTCCTACTATCTCAAGATCAGGGGCACTACTTATTGGTTCCTCAGGGTCTTCTGTGATATGGACACGGCTGGAGGAGGTTGGACAGTATGTATTCTCATCTCCCACCACTTACAACCTCTTTGTTTATTCTGCATTATATCGCTTAGTATAGGGTCACAAGCAACTGAGTCCCAGGAAGGACAAGAAGATTGAGTACATTTCTGTGCATTTAATGCTATTGTTCACCTAGTAGTAAATAGGTACCCGAGAGGTAGACTTGTGGGTCACAATCTGAGGAATGCCAATATTACACTAGGTTGACATTGATAAGCCTAACAGTCTGCCTGCCCTTGACAATGGTGAAAACCATAACAGCAAAATTACTTCTTTTCACTAAGAATAGTCCAATAAGAATTTGATGCAGATAACTCAATCTAAATTAATGCTTTAATTGAAGTCACAAAAGTCCATCATAATGAAATCTATTGCCATTTCAGGTGATTCAGCGACGCGACGACTATGGCGAGCCCCGTGAGACTTTCAACCGAGAGTGGAATGACTACAAGCATGGATTTGGCAATCCTGAAGCAGAATTCTGGCTCGGCAACGAGAACATCTACATGCTCACCAACACTGACAACTACATGCTCAGGGTCGAGCTCGAAGACTTTGATGGCAACAGAAGGTACGAGCATCAGCAGGCTTATACAGTATATATATACTGTATTACACTGAGCAAAATATATCCATAATTCACTTACTTAAAACCAAAGCTGGGAACATTTAATGACGTACCAATTATGGTACAGTACATAAAAGTATTGTTCATTGCACCACCCATAGCTCTGCTATTCAACAAATCTCTAGTGTCATACTTTTCCTAATATCCTTAAAAAAAACAAGAGTAATTCCACACCAATATAAAATCTACCAATACTATAAAAAAATATTTGAAAAAATTATATACAAACTATATACAATATTATATAAAAAAAAATCTAAAAAAATGCAGGTATAATCTCTAAAACCAGATATTATGTTCCCATTCTGCTCTCCTTTCACTATACTACTCACTAATCTATCCCTATCTTAACACATGCTATCTGTTTATTGGGGTTCAACCACTGCAAATTACCTCAAGCCCATCATCACCCCAGGAAAAATCTGTTATCAGAACAATATCAAACTCTGTCTTCAGACAACACACAGCCCCTCTGTTTAAATCCCTAAATATCCTGAACGTACTCCACATATTCTCTTGCGCTATTTACACATACAAAACCTTGTTCCTAAATGTTAATCCTGATCTGAAACACTTCCTTGATAGTTGTAATAGAACCCATGAGCACCACACAAGAAATAAATATCTTTCATATCCCTAGAGTCAGATTAAATCTGTGCAAACACTTCATGCAAATAAAAGGACCCAGTCTATGGAACTCGCTCCTTAATGAATTCAAAATCTTTTCAACTTATGCTTTATTCAAAAGCAAAACCAAACAGTAACTACTAATTTCATTCTCATAGTTTCCTACAATGTGCTTCAAAACTATCTTATGCTACCCACTCACCCAATTGTAGTACCAGTACTTAAGAAAAGCAACATCGCCTGTATAATAATACAATCAATTTTTATTGTAATTCTTTTGCTGAACTCAAATTCTGCTACAATGTACCTTTTAATTATTCTTACTTTTATCTGTTGGATTAAGGACCTGCCCAAAATGCTGTTAGTATGAATGAAGAACACCAATGTATTCTCACAACCCAATGTACTTGTACCTTGTTGTATATCAATATAATAAATAAATAATATAAATATAATCGGAAAACGCCTACTTTTTCAGGTACGCCGAATACTCAACCTTTAAGTTACACAGCGAGAAGGACAACTACAAGCTAGAGATCGGTGGGTACTCTGGCAATGCTGGAGACTCGCTCAACGACCCTTGGTATGGCTCCAACCTCAGCCCCTTCTCTACTGTCAACAGGTAACACATGCACTTCTTACCTCCCATACCAAAAGGTTTATGCTCCATCATGCTATATTATGTACAATCATGCTAAATCGATTTTGCAGGAATGAGTTGTGTCTTTGGCAAGCCATAGACATTAGTGTAGATGTCTCTCTGCCATCTGTGACTACTGACAATGACAAGGAGTAATTATTTGTTATTCTGTCACAATGACTGCAAGAAACAGAGGAAAGATCGTGCGATTTGCAACTTTTGCAGCATGATACAGGGTGTTAATTTGTGCACGACTACTAAACCTTTTATTTAACTTTTTACCAAACAATATGTCCTTAAATCAAACAATTACCAAAAGCGTTACCAAACCTGAGCATTAGTTTACACCCCTTATACTACCAACATGGTAGCTCAGAGTTGTATGTTACAGAGACGTGGACGCTTAACTGACGAAGGGATGGTGTGTACAGCAAGACTTGCTGAAGGTTGTTAGTGACTCGAGACTTCAGCAAAGCCACTGTCAGGGATATCACGGATACTGCCCGGTCATTACATTTATATTATATTATATTATATATTATATATAAAAGAGACCCATATTTATCCTCCATTTTCTCCATTGAAACCTTGTCAAGGTCTCACGCTATCTCCTAGCACGGCTCTCACCGAAGGGTGGTAACGAGAACAATATTTCCTCTACTGGAATGAATAATTACAAGACTGACACCTATGTAGAGACCCATATTTATCCTCCATTTTCTCTAGAAGGCTTGTCATGCAACTCTTCCCTTAATGTCTCCTTGCAAAATACTACAGATTTTAATGTTCCTGCTCAGGACAGCTTGTAATATAAATCACCATATCAAATAATATTTGTTTGTCCTTATAATCATTGTTCAGCTTAATCCTGACCTGATCATTTCTATGGTTTATGCGAGACAAATATTGATCTTCATCTGGAGTTGACAACTCTATCATCAGAATTTCTTAATGAGCTTGTGTAAAGTTGTGTGGTGTTCACCCCAACAGAGACAATGACCGTTCCAGTCTTAACTGCGCTTCTATGCTGAAGGGCGGCTGGTGGTGGCGCTCTTGCGGTAGAGGATTAAATGGTATCTACCTCACAGACCCCAATGACCTCACAGCAAGACAAGGTAAGAACCGCCAACTCCTAACACATTACTATCTGTGGTAAGAACCTAATACTAGTACAGTATCTGTAAGGTAAGAGCCCATCATTCGGCACTATTAGCATTTAAATATAATTTCCCTTTTTGACTATTTTCCTACCTTTACCACTTAAGAGTTCTTTTACATTCCAACTTTGAAGCCTCTATAAGAGAAGCAATCTTTTTGTTTTGTTGCCTTGTATACTAACTGATGTGTCTTTGACTCGGCAGGTATCGTGTGGTTCCGGTGGAGGGGATGGGATTATACGCTAAAGAAGTCCGTCCTTATGATTAGACCTAAAAGCAAGGAGGGAAAAACTACCTAGTGACAGTTGATGCTAGAAGAAAGAAAACGGAGAGACCAAATCAAGGGCAGAAGACACTGCAAGAAAAGATTAACTAATTATTACTTCTTTTAAGTGCTGTGAATGTGAAGTAGAAAACTAGTAATGGATACGTTTGTCAAATATCAATGATTTTGGGGGACCATTTCTCCATGACTGGGGTGATTGTAAGCAGAGACTTTTGACATTTTGTGATTGCCGCGTCATCTGCTCCACTGGGTATAAACAAAAATACAAAAATATATATATATATATAAATAGGGTGATGGTTGGTGCTGGGAATGTTCATTGGCTTGTTCATGAAGAGAAGTGTTACACTCAAAAACCTCAAACCAAAACGTTATATTGGACTGATGACTATTGAAATTGCTCTCTCCATTCGCTTTTGCCAAGCATTATAAATCACTACGAGTACTTTAAGAAAGAAAGCTATGTATATATTTTGATAGTTAAGTGCAATACTAAGATTCTTTCTAAAAATACTATATTTTTTAAGATAGGCAGAGAATAGTTATATAGCTTTACCTCCTACTTTATAAAGAAGAATACTGGTTTTGGATTAAGTGCTTTAAAGAACATGTCGGAGTCATCTTTCTTCACCTTGTCTGTCTACCCTGAGAAGAGGGATTCTGGGCGTGTGTCCAGGGTCTTGTCCACTCGTCAGTAGACTGGGAACAAACTTCTTGTTTCCTCAAGGTGGAAGGGGTTTGACTCCTGTATGTTGTATCAAGTATTACGGGACCTGCTCTGTTGTGTGTCTGTATGTAGTCTCCTGCATATATCTTCACTTAGATATTAGTTAGTGTAGAATTATTTATTTTTGGGTATCTCTGTTCGAAAAATCTTTTAAGTGTTCTTGTTCTGCTGGCCGGGCTCCCCCTCCCCCTTAACACACACACACACACACACACACACACACACACACACACACACACACACACACACACACACACATTATGGTAGTCCTCCCCAACTAGTTGAGAGACGGGACCAAAGAGCTGAAGCTCAACCCCTGCAAGCACAACTAGGCAAGTACCCACACACATACATATCGACATGCTTTTGAGGCCAAAGCCTCAAAAGGTGAGTGTGAACAGAGGAGAGAGATAATTATCGAGTAAACAACTGAGAGCAAGACATGACTACAAGACACATAAGCATAGATAAGTTGTGATAATGTAGTGTGTCCTTAGATACAATTATGCATCAGATATGAACATACTACCAAGGTATAATCAAGTGGCAATTAGCATCTACCATGCAACTATCAGAATAGGATTTACAAGAGATACAAAACAATCACGTGTGTTCGCAAAAGTGCTATGCATTGTTCCTCGGTGAATTAAGCCATCTGGTGATGTGAACGACAATTGAGAGGCACACAGTAATAATACTCCTGTATGGTGCTATGTATCACTACCAGAACCCCTTTTGAGTAGTATCTTGTGCAGTATGTAACCCTCCCTCCCTCTATAACTTAGCCTTCAAAGTTCCATAATATATCCTGAAGCCCTGCCTAACATATCGTCAAGTCACCTGTAACATGATATACTTCAGCTCCCAAGTAGCAGTGTTTCCCCCCTATGACATGAAATCCATTTTTCCCACCCTGTCCCCTCCATAATATGATATCCTCTAGGTCTCTTTCCCCCTCCCCCCACTCAGTAACATAATATCCTCCTGTACCCCTGTAACAAGATATTCTCCAATTTCCCTCCATAACATATCCTACAGCCCCCTTCATAACATATCCTGTTTCCCTCCCATAAGATATCCTATGGACCCCCTCTCTCCGTAACACGATATCAACAACCCTCTGTAGCACGATAGCCTCAAGTTGCCTTCCTACCATCTGTGATGTGATCTCCGGTCAATCAACTTGGACAATTTGGCCAAACTTGTCTACCTGTCACCACACTGTCTTTGATGGTACTTGTTTGTGTGTGTGTTCTCTCCACCTGCAATATGCATACTGGCCTGAACAGTCTATTTTCATCTATGCATAATTCGTGCATGGAGTATTGCATGTATTTGTATGTGCCCGGTCTATTGTTTGTACAGTATATGCCTCTTGTATATTAGTATGTGCCTGGCAATATGCGCAGTGAACTTGTCTGGATGATGATGTGTGTTTGGAAGGTGTTTATAATGCCAGCAGGTGACCAATACAATGCTTGCCACCGCTGGTCGGATAGGGAGATAGAGACTTCCTGATTTATATATTTATATATCTTGCCTGTACTGTATATTTTTTGCTTGTGTAGTACAGCATTGTAATCCTTGTATGTGCAGTATCATGTGTTCAATGTTTTTTGTAAGGACAGTCTTCTTCTTTACATTTATATTATCTTCATTCTCCATGTGTAACTTTCCTAAATAAAACAAGTTTATTTTTTAGACATGTTTCCTTGTTATATTTTGTTGAAAGGATTATCGGAAAGAATATGCCAAGGCCAGCTGATAAGGGATGGGCCTGCTAACTTAGAGGCTATATGTAATTTTTAGGGTTTTAGCGATGGCAACAGGAATTTTAAGTAAATGCATTTTTCTAAGTGGTGGCTGTTTAAAGCGTGTGCTGAGCGCCTGCCATTGTATGCCAAGTGATAGCTTTCATGTGTTGGCCAGTTATTTCATAATTAATATAAATAAAAATCAGGCAAACAAGGGTTTAGGGTGTGTTAAAATAGCAAACAATGAGTGTATAAGTACAGCATATCAGATAGGAAGAAAAAGAATCTTCAATAAGTATTGTAAACAGCATAAAGGTCTATTGGTATGTACTAGTAAAATGTCTTTAGTATAATCAGAATATTTGTTTTGTGCATGTATGAGGATAGTGTGTTAGGCCACTTAAATTGGAGTTCACCACAGTGATATAACTGGCAATGTTGGGCCATTAATCAGCTCATTCTCTAGAGTAACAACTGACAAAACACGGGATACTAAAACACACAAACCCAAACACCCGCCTAACCTACAAATAGTGTGGATGTTTGTGAGCCCACTAACAGTGAGGTCCACCGCCACACTGATTAGACAGGCAGTGATGGGCCACTAACAGTGTTGATTTCCACACTGCAATATCAAAAGCACTGTCAACATCAGAAAACAAAACCAAAAAAAAAAAAGAACAGCAATAAGATACTTTCTTGAAGTACACAAGTGTTCAAGATGTCATAGAAGTCAAGCCTGTCAAGCCAAGCATCTTTGTTAACCCCCCCCCCACTTCCTCCCTCCCCCAATCACTTGGGCTGGACGGTTGAGCAACGGTCTCGCTTCATGCAGGTCGGCGTTCAATCCCCAACCGTCCATGTGGTTGGGCACCATTCCTTCCATCCGTCCCATCCAAAATCCTTATCCTGACCTCTGTCTAAGGCTATATAGTCATAATGGCTTGGCAATTTCCCCCTGATAGTTCCTTCCTTGTCCCTCCCTCCTCCCCCCCCCCTCCTCTCATTTCTAGTCACCAGGTATCTTACAAATGTTCTTTAGCATCTTAGTTACTCAAAGCTCGTGCCCTGAAGTTAAACATCAGCTGTAATCCCTGATAAGATGACTTCTCATAGGTCACTGCCAATAAAACATTCTAATGGGTAATTTTAACAACGATGAGCCATTACAGAAAAAGTGAAATTTATTAAAAGTTCCAAGGTGTCAAAAGTGCCTTGAAAAGGGTGAGGGAGACTGTAATAAGGCTAAGAGGGGCTGTAGTGAGGTCGAGGTAGACTAGCGAGGCCAAAATTGACTGCAGTGAGACCGAGGGAGAGTGCAGCTTTGTCCAAATTTGAAAATTTTGTGTTGTTCAAAGCTTTTTACTTGATGGTTCAATCAGTATTCCAGGATCTGACACTGTACTGACATTTTCTGGGCTCATATAAGTCTGTCACTGGATACTTGTAATATTCCAGGGACCCCTTTTTCCTTTGGCATTATAGTGAACTTGTGGAAGCTAGAAATTAATTTAATCGTTTTCTTATAAAGAGAGCCATGTATTTGACAAATTTGTTGTGAAACTGGCTGGAAAGTATTGTTGCAATACTTGTAATGTGACTGCTAGTAACACCATCAAACATAGCTGTTTTATAAATGTGGTTGGACTACAGTGTGCCTATTACAACTGCAAAAGCATCCTCAGCATGATAACCTATGCTGAAAACATGACAACCTCAGCTCAAAACTTGATAACTTGCTTTTGTCAAATCATTAAGGTTTTTAGACATCACAGGAAGTTAACATATAATAACTAATTTTGTCAATGTCAAAATGGTTTCTTGGACCCAAAATGTGCTTATGTGCAACACGTAAACATTCTATCCTACATGTTCCACAAGACGTATTTTACCTGAAGTGTTTCACTGCCGTCTCGGATTGTATGTGCCGTAATGATAGGTACAGTTATCATTACTGGGTGAGCTACATGACAAGTGCAGTTATCACTACTGTCTGTGTGCGTTGAGTGGCAACAGGTGCAGTTACTATTGTTTGTGAGAGTTATGTGACAACAGATGGTTATCACGACTGTTTGTGACAGTTACGTAACAACAGGTGCCGTTATCACCAAAGTTTGTCAGATGGACGCCATGCTGTCTGTTGTGACAACTTTCATCTTGTAATAATAAAAGATTTATTAAGAAATTTATTGTATATTTATCCTGAGATCCCTCACTAATGACCATATTGTCATATAATGAAAATATGTCATTATAACAATGCCTTGTAAACAAACATGTATATTCATACACATATGCTAGACAGTCCAAAAGATAAATTATCCTAAATTTGTGTGACAGTGCAAATTACCCTTTTCTAAAGCACAGTCAGACTAACACTTTATCTCACCCCAAAACTAAAGTTACGTACCATATTTCACAATTCAGAATTCAAACAACCTTGCAACTCACTGATGAACTGTGCTCTCTTCTTCCAAGATACCTGCAACAATGAAAGAGAGGTGGCCGAGGGAGAGAATCTGTAATATAGATACCCATGGAGAGACGGGATGAAAACAGCTGAGCTGGTCTGTAGAACAAACAACGGACACAACCTTGATCTGACAGATATATATGGACACCTGAGAGATTGTGCCCACATACAGTACTGTATCTGAAATATGAGAAGAAGAATAAATCCCACATAATTTGAGTTAGGAAAAGTATGTCATATACAGTACTATTCTTAAAAGATTTTCCCCAATTTGCATTCGAGAGAACACAAGTTTAGGTGATGGTCTTTTCAAAGACCATCACCTAAAATTCTTTCCCTATACATACAGAACATAACTGGCCGACCTCTCGCAGTGGTAATAAGAGAACTCGACAAGTACCTTCAAAGGATACCTGATCAACTAGACTGTACTCTCGCATGTTAGGCTGTAAGAAGCCACATCAAAAAGCCTGGTGGATCAGACCAGCAACCAGGAGGCTTGGTCAGAGACTGGGCCACAGGGACATTGACCCCCTTCAACAGTAGGTTGTCAACTGTTCACTTGAGTCAGCCATACAAGTCCCTGTTAAATTTGGGTACAAGTGACAGTGAATAACCAAGTTTTCTTCCTCTTGAGGAGTGACGTACATGGTGCTATTGTGATACGTTCACTCCCATGAGTGCCACTGCCCAATAAATTTGCCCTTCGGAACAAAATTACACATTTAATGTGAAATCTTACCTTCACCCTCAGGGATGGTTTACCCCAGTGAAATCCAATCTCAAAACCAAACAAGACAAAACTATCCACTTATAAAGCCCAAGGAACAACCAACTGACTATGGAGGTCCAATTGATCTTCTTTATATGGCAATAGCTCTCCATCCTCTACAGACTTGTTCCTTCCTTCATGCACAGCAAAACATCAGCAGTGAAGTCCAACAGGAATTTGTACTTGGACCCAACCTGTTTTTGATATACTGTATGTACATGATCTTCCAGAAGGCATAGACTCATTCCTTTCAATGTTTGCTGATGATGAAAAAATTATGAGAAGAATCAAGACAGATGAAGATATGCAGAGACTACGAGATGACCTGGCAAGCTGGAGAAATGGTCTAGAAAATGGTTGCTACTAAGAGTACTACTAAGAGTCGCTACTAAGAGCTACATAAGAACTGCCTTTAGAAACTTATGTAAGAAATCATTCAAACCTTGTATACCACATGTGTCAGACCAATCATGGAGTATGCAACTCCAGTCTGGAGTCCATACCTAGTTAAACACATGACAAAGTTGGAGAAGAATTCAGAGGTATGCCTCCAGCCTAGTCCCAGAGATGAGAGGTAAGAGTTACAAGCAATGGCTACGGGAATTAAACCTCACGTTCCTGGAAGACAAGAATTAAGAGACACATAATCACTACCTACAAAATTTTCAGAAAAATTGAATGGGTGGACACAACAAACTATTTAGTATGAGCAGAACACGAACAAGGGGACACAGGTGGAAACTTAGTACTGTATTCAAATGTGTCACAGACACAATAGAAAATTTTTTCAGTGTTAGGGTAGTTAACAAATGGAATGCACTAGCCAGTGATGTGGTGGAGGCAGACTCCATACACAGTTTCAAATGTAGGGATGATAAGAGCCCAATAGGCTTAAGAACTTGAACACCAGTTGACTGGCAGTTGAGAGGCGGGCCCAAAGAGCCTAACCTCAACCCCCACAAGCACAACTAGACGAGTTCAACTGAGTATTGGTCAGATGTATTCTCTGTATATAGCATTCAGAAATGAATCCATGCCTATGATTCCATGTGCTGGTTAATGTAACTAATGATTGTGATATGACTCAATGTGTGTGTTTTTCTGGTACTTAGGTGCATATGTGCTCTCATATTTCTCACAAACACTAGCAGATGCCTTTCCTATGCAGTGTTTCTCTGAACCCCTTCACTATGCAGTATTGTTCTGGGCTCTTCACAATGCAACGATTCCCTAAATACAACACTGCTTTACAATGCAGTGTTCCGTCTGATCCCAACACACTACTGTACAGTGTTCCTCTAGGCTTCTTCGCTATGCAGTGTTCCTCTGAACCCTTTCACTATACAATATTCCTCTGGGCTCCCTTCATGCAGGTTTCCTCTGGTTCCCCGAATTTCTGAAGAGGCCTCTCTTTGGCAGATCATGGTTTTAGATGATCACTCTACTATTTCTTCATCCTAGTTCAACTTTAACGACGAGCGGAGGTCTGGACACCACCTTCGCCTGGAAACTGCTGGATCACATTCTGTTTTTGCGTTTTGGATTTGATACTGCCATTTTGCATCCCTATTCAACGGTCTGGATAATTCCTGGCGCACATATCGCCTTGGGTCACAGGAGTGTTGATAGGTTTTTTTCCCACATGTTATGGCTGGTTCTCACGGCGGGGTGAGTGTCCTGTGCCAGCTTTGCCGAGAGGTGCTGGGAGTTGGTGGGTCTTGGGCTCCTGGTGTGCCCTCAGTCATGGTGGGTGGCTGGCTTCTGCTCCGCCGGAGGACGCAGGATGACTTTTGCATTTTATTTGGGGGCCGAATATTTAGGTTTGCTACCCAGTGTTCTCTGTGTGATGGCGGGGATGGTGCTTGTCACCCTGAGAGACTCCTGGGGCTCCCCAATCATCTGCCTGTCTTCGGTTTTGCGATTAACCCTATACGGGTATGCCAAGGCACATATGATCCCACGATCGTCGTCGCCCCTAAATCAACAACAACAACTATTTCTTCATTGCAAAAAAGCATGTTCTGTAGTTTCTATGAGGCAAGTTTACCACGTGACATTGTCCTGCATTACCACTGTGACCTTTCATATTAAATTAGGCAACATTTGCATGATGTGTTTTTGTTGGGTGGAGTGGTCTCAGTGCAAGTAATGACCCTGCAGCCATCTGTATGGTCTCAGGGAGTGATAAAACACTATTACCTCCACATGGTGACTGCAGTGCTTGGGATGAGTCAACCAAGTGCTATTTTAGTGTTTTCTTATGCATTTTGTTTTCTTGAAGATGCTGGAAGATATTTCTTAAGTAATATTGAATTTACAAATTAATCTGATTACAGTTGAGCTATATATAGTCTTGCCATGTTTGAAGAAGACCTAAAGGTTGATATGTTAAGGAAGGTTCACTATAAACCTTGCTGGTTTCCCAAACTGATATCTCTTGCAGTGATAAGCCAATGTGTATATCAGTTCCCTCCCAGAGAGCCATTAGTGATAACATTTGTTAAATATGACTTATATTTATCAATCTTTTTACTCTGATATATAATAGTGACCAACAGATAACTAAAGTGACCAACAGATAATTATTATGAAGATCAATAGATACTTTACAATAGGGACCAACAAATAATATATAATAATTACAGACAATATAGAGATAATATCACACTATCAGTCTATATTTACCAAACCTGTAAAACAATGATGGGAGCGCGTTATAAGGTGCCCACATGCAAGACTTCCAGTTGGGAACATTATAGAAAACTCGGTCAATGTTAATCAGGATATTTAATCAAACACTGTCTTATGCTAGATGGAAAAAATAAAAAATCCATGATGACCACAAGAAGAATTTTGTGAGCTGTGACCAATAGCAGTAGCAATTACCAAGGTGTAATTACTGTACATACCTAAGTGTACTTACAAGATGAGGACTACCCTTGTGGTGTCTCGTCTTTAAGTACTCTTTGTCGTTTGACATTATGAAACTAGTACTGTACTGACAATTTTGGCCTCCACCACTTTCTCAGTTGTTCCAACTGTCTGCCATTCTGTTTGGAAAAGTGAACTTTCTAAAAAAAAAATCTGCAGCCTTGTTTCATTGGTTTGAACCTACGCCCTCTTGTTCTTAAAGTTGCAGTTTTCAAAAACATTTTGTGAAGACAACACTAAGAAAAATAAATTCATGTCAGTATTGTAGCCAATGTTCCCAGCAATGGATACCTTGATCATGTATTTCTCATTGTGTTCACTGTTGGTCACTGATGTAAACAGTCACTGCAGTCAGTATAGTTGGTCACTGCAATAAATTATTGATCACCTCTGCAAATAGTGTTGTAAACTGTTGTTCACTGCTGTAAACTATGTCACTACTTAAAACTAATGGTCACTGCTGTAAACTGTTGATTAATGTTATAAACTAATGGTTACTGCTGTAAACTGTTGGTCACTGTTGTACACAGTTGGTCACTTGGGGCCTAACAGCCGAGTGGACAGCGCTTTCAGATCTGTAGACATGAGGTTCCGGGTTCAATCTCCGGTGGAGGCGGAAACAAATGGGCAGGTTCTTTCACCCTTATGCCCCTGTTACCTAGCAGTAAATAGGTACCTGGGGGTTAGACAGCTGCTACGGGCTGCTTCCAGGGGTGTGTAACAAAAAGGAGGCCTGGTTGAGGACCAGGCCGCGGGGACACTAAGCCCTGAAATCATCTCAAGATAACCTCAAGATGGTAGACTTTTGGTCACTGCTGTAAACTGCTGTACAATCAGCCAGATACCTACTTCTGTACCACATACAGACTGACTACATGACTCAAGACCCTTCTATTTCCATTTGTACCATGCACTTTCAGCTTTAAATATCCAAAGGATTTTTCAGCATATTGCAAGGGTTGCAGGCATCTCATGTGAGATCCTCTCTGGATGTTGAGTAGCTGGTTACCAATGCATCAGTGGATGAGGTTATTAGAATGGTGATGGACAGAGTTTATCTGGATCCAGTCTGCACTTCTCTTAACATCCCAGAATGTATACTAAGGAAATTGTCCAAAGCATACACCAAAGAGGCACCCTTCTTGAACCCTGATAAGTCTCATGTACAAACAAGGTGGTGGTGTCATTATGGGTTCCTCCCTTTGTGTCTTGTTTGCATATTTTTACATGGATATTATTCAACAGAAAGTTCTTGTTGATGTGGACTTCAAACCCATTATCTACTGTAGGTATGTTGCTGACATTCTTGCAAGGGCCTGACATTGCGTGCTTGTTACAACTTAAGGCTATACCTGCTGGTGCATATTTCTTCAAGCAAAATTCCTTGCAACATTTCACTTACGAGATGAAGTGTGAAGGTAAGCTGCTTTTCCTAGATGTAACAGCCTTGGAAAGATGTGGTGGCTTTCACAATGCAGTCTATAAACTAAAGGAACTAACATAAGAACATGCCATAATGCTAGTAGTGAGTACACCGAGAGGAACGAATGAAGTGTTGTCAACGCCTATGTCAACCTGTATATGCCAAAGACATCATCAATAGAAAGAAAATAACTATACCCTCTCGCCCAGAGTGTTGTTGTGTGTAGTGCGAAGTAAGCATGAGGTGTAATAACCTAGCACTTGATAAGGTGAGATGCAGTGCCTGTGATAGGATGGGTGTGTGTATATATAGAGGGAGGGGTGTAGTGCAGGAACAGTCTGCTGGCACCATGAAGTTTGTCTTCCTCTCTATCCTGGTTGGGGTGGCACTGGCTGCCCCCAACAGAGTGCTCTTTCCCAGTGAGTACCATCACTTTAATCAATTCAATTCCCAAATTTGTTTTAAATTTTCCTATTAATGTACTGACTTTTTGCATTTAATTTTTTTTTTGTAAATACTGTATATTCAAAGTTGAGAGAAAACAATGATGATGTTTTGCCAGTATGGATTTTTCCAAAACTATTACACACACAGGACTAGCTGTCATGTGTATCCCTGTTAGATACACTACCTTGAGGTTACCTTGAGGTGCTTCCAGGGCTTAGCGTCCCCGCGGCCCGGTCATCGACCAGGCCTCCTGGTTACTGATCAACCAGGCTGGCTAGCTCTCATGTGTATTTCTGTTGGATACATTTAGAGAGTTGTTCTTTATCACTGGTAGATATAGAGGGCTAGTTGGCCTCAGATGTCTGGCCTCAACCCACCTTCAATTCACCTTGTCCCTTTATAAACAGGTAATGAAACGTTACTTTCGATAATATCTACTCTCAACCTGCAGCTTCTCTACATAACTGTCAGCTCTTTGGGTTTTGGTCAACACTTTAACTGTGCAAACTGATTTCATCTTGTTGACAATGTTATATAGTTGAGTGATCAGTATCATCTGGCTTTGCCACATATGACAGAAAAGCATCTTGCTTGTGCACGTACAGTACTGTATTCTCATCTTACAATTTAGCTAAACGGATTTATAAACGGCTAATTTAGCTATACTGTATATGTTTTCTCAAATATTTAGTTTAACCGATACACTATATGGAGGTGCTTGTTACAGAAACGGGAAAGGAGTGGACTCCAGCATCTCTCATCAATCCTGAGGAGCTGGGAGACTATTTTGAGGGAGACATTGTGGGACCAGTGCCAGCACTCCTCAAGAATGGGCTCATTGATGAAAAGTACCGATGGCCCAATGGTGTCGTCACTTATGAATTTGACAGCCTTTTCGGTGAGCCCTGCAAGTGATTTGAACTCTTGTTAAACTTATGAGACAGTCTCTGTATTTAATTCTTAATTTAGCCTTAAAGATCGAGAACAATCCACTCTGGTGGTGTCTATATTTTTATAAATTCTTGTGTTGTGTCAACTTGGACTTATCAGAGGCAATGGCAAAAGGAACATGTATACTAGCTTTAGCACTTGTGCCTACATGACTGATGTCACTCTGACTGTTGTCAGCTGAGGAGCTGAGAACCGTGGTGCAGCAGGCCATGGATGAATATGCTGTGCTGACAGACGGCTGCATCACCTTCGTGGAGCGGACAACAGAAGATGACTATGTCACTTTCACCCAAGAGTAAGTCATTGCTTGTTTAAGATGGAGCTTTGCTCTGCTGAACATGAACAAGAGAATAAAATTCCTCAAGCACAACCAACCAAATTCTGATTCCACTTTTTTCTCACCACAGCGACACTGACGGATGCCACAGCTATGTGGGGAAGATTGGCGGGAGTCAACAGATCAATTATCCGGAGTGGTGCTTGGAGCAGTATGGCTCTGTGCAGCACGAGATGTACCATGCCCTGGGCTTCCACCATGAGCAGTCACGCACCGACAGGGACGACTATGTCACCATCATGTGGGATCACATCTCGAGTGGTGCGCTCCTCTTTGATATCTGTGACTCTATGAAATTAACATCCTATTACATTTCAAATCAATATCATCTGTTGTACTGTATTTCCATGCCATGTGCATAACTCTTGCACCCCCATACTGTACCTTAGGCATAGCTTTTACACTTTCATCACATGAGCATAACCCTTTATTTCCAGGTCATGAGCATAACTTTAACAAGTATTCGGCCGACGTAATCAGTGGATTTGGGGAGAATTATGACTACGGCTCCGTGATGCATTACTCTGCCTACGCTTTCTCTGCCGACGGTGAAAAGACAATTGTCACCATAGTAAGTACAGTATAGAGAAACTTAACCCCACCATCATGTATAATGATGGTGACAGGTGTAGGGACCTCATGACACTGAATGAAGACATAATGCTGTGTCTGGTTCAATGAGAAAAATTCGACCTGCTCATATTCAAGACTCTTACGTAGCTGCAGTATCTAAAATGCAGTTAGTTAGCTTAGCTGGAGTACCTACTAGTCTTACACTCATAGTGTACACATCCCATACCTGTAGGCTATGTAGGCTGCTGCAGTACAACCCACTGACTACTGAAGAGCCATCAGTATTCATGTGGCCATTGATTATTTATAAAAGAATCAATACGATAGTGTCAAACATTCTTGCTTGAACAGCACTCATTTTTTACTATTCTTGGTAATGGATGTGTGTGTGTGTGTGTGTGTGTGTGTAACACCTGTATTACAGGGTGCAAAGAGAGAGAGTGGATCATCATTAGTTAATACACCACACACGACAAAATAGGAATATAGTATTCAATATGATGTTGACAGCACTTCTATTCAACCAGTAGGAATAAAAACTGTCTGCTGGTGCATTGACAGCACTTGCTGCCCTGCCAACACCACCAGTTCCCAAGTAGTGCAGATGATATTGAATTTCTCATGACGTTGATACAATTCTTTAGTTTAGCATATGTTTGAGAGTTTTAACTCTTTCCTTACAATGATGCATTGTGCATCTGGGGGCACTAAGAATTATCCTCATGGCTTAATGTTTTGTTTCTAATGCTGTCAACATAGTGCTTAGGAAATTTATAACGTGAAGGTTATAAGATGTAAGTGATGGGCATGGTAGTCAATTTGGGATCTACTGAACATCATTTACAACATTCTAGCATATTGACATTGATACTTGTAAGTTTTTAAAAGTTCCCATCACACAATCCCTACCTGATCTTGCAAGACCACACTAACGCCACCTTCCTTCCTCAGGATCCAGACGCAGTCATTGGTCAGCGAGAAAAACTCAGTGAAGTAGATATCAGAAAACTCATGAACATGTACAAGTGCTGAGTGAAGGTGACTGAAGGCATTGAGATATTGGGTTTGAGTATTGTTAGTCAAGTAGTTTAACAGTAAATGTACCTACCACCAGGGAGGTAAGAGCCAATGTAAACCAGTCAGGCTGTGGAAGCGAGGGGTCCATATACCACCAGTCAGGGTACATGAAGGCTCTTGTACCACTAGTCAAGATGTTGTATAGACTGCACATCACCAAGCAGTCAAGCTGTATAAACCACCAGTTGGACAAGTGTGTAAGGGAGGCTGGCACAGGTCACAAATCTATGGCCTTCAACATCTCTGGTTAATCACAAGATGATACCATTGCAAACTGTGTGGAAAGGAAGTCATGTAATATATTTAAGTCATAGTGACATATATTAGTCATATATTCTTTCATGAAAATAAAACATCGATTATCTCTTCTTTTTTTGTACTCTAATTGCCTTCCTTCAGCAAATGCAGACAATGAGTCACAGTAATGTGGCTGAAGATATAATTATCAAACCACACACCTTCATTCTTTCAGCAAAGAATAAAAGCTTATGTACTACTGTATCTATATTTTTCAACTCGGCATCTGACAACCTGGTAAAGGAAATCCTACCAAATTACGTAAGCGGTTTGGCAGGGGGTACACATCCTTAGCTTTATACACTACCAAAAGGGATTCTCTCGTATCCCTAGTGGTGTGACCAGCCCCATCTTAAGCCCACAAGCAATCCAGGAGGTGTCCCTCCTGGATATGGATACCTGGATATGGTCCCTGGAGGGACACCTCCTGGAGGTGTCCCTCCTGGTGATGGGGGGTTGTCACCCCCCATCACCCTGAGCAGCTTCAATGTGTCATGATACTGCACTAATACAATTTGTAATTATTTGACACAGTGGAGGTGACAACCCATATGTCAGCATAAAAGGCATGCATCTCAAAGTACAAACCCTTCATATGGCAGTGGCTCTCTGTCTTGCTGCCCCAACCCATACTTTATATAGGCGTATGCTCATATCAGAGCAACATAAGTGAACTATTACAATAATGAACAGCTGTACTTACCACAGACAGTGAAAAGTGTGTAGAGGTTTGGGAAATGGGGGATGTTATGGGAAGAGTTGCTCACACCAGCAGATAGGACCGTCCAACTTTCCAATTTCACTGGAGATGTATGTGCTTGATATTCATTTCCCATTTCAGCCTGTTTCATTAACATTGTAAGCGTACTTGGGGAGTGTAGCCACCTCATTTGATGCTTTCTTTCAAAATCTGGGGATATTGTTTGGCTGCATCCTTGTCTGCCGCCACTGCTTCACCAAACATGTTCATATTCTGCAGGTTACAATGATGTTTAAAATCACTCAACTAATGACAGCACTTTATGCTTGATCATCAAGAAGCTGATGGACATGTTCCCGCTTATATGATTTTGAATCCAAACACTTAATAACTTCTAAATTTCGTCAAAAACCACATATCTGCCTTTCACAATTTTTGCAGCACTTAACGGAGTCACACTTGGAACTTGTCCTTACACTGAAAGAGTTCTTAATAATTATTTTCATATCTGAAGGTGCCAAGCAAAGAGCAATGTGCACAGACTGTTCTGAAACATTAAACTGACCTAGCATTTGCATTTTCACCTCTTAACTGATGGTCTTCCTACCTTTCTTTAGTTGTGAGGCACCATGATCGCTTGATGGACTCCTTCCACTCGTTTGCTGCAACTGACAATATGAACTGGGGACTGACTGGTTATGAACAGGAACACTTCTATTACCATGTATTACCATGATCTGCCTAATGTCTCTAACATTCTGAAACCTATTTTGTTTGCTGATGATACTACCCTCATCTACTCTAACCCCAACCCACATACACTAAATAATGTTGTTAATAATGAACTAAAAAAAAGTCCACTTATGGATGTCAACCAACAAACTAATACTTAACATAGAAAAGACCTACTACATCTTATTTGGAAGCAAATCTACAAATGCAATTCAGCTTCAGATAGATAATGTAAACATTAGCAATAAAATTGATGGAAAGTTTCTTGGCCTATTCCTAGACAATAGACTCAACTTCAGCACCCACATACAACACATAACTAAGAAAGTCTCTAAAACAGTTGGGATCTCTCCAAAAACAGATATTATGTACCTAACTCTGCTCTCATCTCTCTATATTATGCACTAATCTATCCCTATCTTAATTATGGTAACTGTGCATGGGGTTCAACCACTGCAAACCACCTAAAGTCCATCATTACCCAGCAAAAATCTGCTATCAGAATAATAACAAATTCTGCTTTCAGGCAACATTCAGCCCCCTTGTTTAACACACTAAACATGCTAAATATAATCTCACTCCACAAATTCTCGTGTCAATTACATTTACAAAACCCTGTTCTTAAATGCAAATCCTGCTCTGAAACTCCCTGAACAGATGTAATAGGACCCATTATCACCACACCAGAAATAAATATCTCTTTGATATCCCCAGAGTCAAACTTAAATCTGTGTAAACACTCTATGCAAATAAAGGGACCCAGTCTATGGAACTCACTCCCTAATGAATTGAAAAGCTGTCCAACTTTTGCGTCATTCAAAAACAAAACTAAAAAGTACCTAATTTCATCTTCACAGTTTTTTACCTTTTGCATTAAAATTGCACTGTATCTATTGCTACCCAATCTGAACAGCTTTACCATTGTGATCATTGCTGTCTTCTTATATGTGCTATCAATCTGCTGTATGGTGTCTGTTAATCTTGTTTAAATTACCAATCAAGTTGTCAATGTAATCAGAGCTTTAATATACCAATGTGCTTTACTATACTTACTAATCTCTCTCATCTCATTTTTTTCTTGCAATGTATCTGTTATTTTATTAATTCTGCTAGAATTTACCTACTTAAAATTATCTGTTAGATTAAGGACCTGCCCGAAACGCTGCGTGTACTAGTGGCTTTACAAGATTGTAAATACTATGCTATGTATTCTCTCAAACCCAATGTACCTTCTTGTATATAAATAAATAAATGTAATATCCAGTGTAACCACCGTAAATGTAACCACCGAGCTCCACCTGTTGCATCAGAGTGGGACTACCACCAAGGTTCCACCTGTTGCATCAGAGCAGGACTACCACCGAGCTCCACCTGTTGCATCAGAGCGGGACTACCACCGAGCTCCACCTGTTGCATCAGAGCGGGACTACCACCGAGCTCCACCTGTTGCATCAGAGCGGGACTACCACCGAGCTCCACCTGTTGCATCAGAGCGGGACTACCACCGAGCTCCACCTGTTGCATCAGAGCGGGACTACCACCGAGCTCCACCTGTTGCATCAGAGCGATGGAACTTACAAAGAGAAGGCAAGCGGGTGTGGTCACCCACCATACGAGCCTCAGGAAATGCAGAACCAGCCTTCTCTGTGCCCCCACCCACCACAAAACCCAAGAAAGGAAGGAACTGTACAAGAACACCAAGGTTGACAGATAGATGGTACTCCAACGACCAATAGGAATTCCAAATTGCAAATGCCATAAACATCCAGATGAAGGGATGGTAGGAATATATATGGGTATCCATGTATGGAACACTCATACATGGGCTCTATCCACACATGGTGGATAGAGCCCACTAGGAACTGTTTAGTCTCACACACTACCTGAAGAGGCGCTTTACAAGCTACTACCCTCAACTGCCTTTGGTAACTGAAGCAGTTATTCAACATATAGGGAAGGGTTAGTGTAAGATAATGGACAAATATAACTTAAAATAATCATTTATGAAAATAATACCACCATTTCACCATTCCATTTGCTTTATTACTTTAAATATGAAGTAAATATTATTTATATACTTTTAAATATATATAGCATACAGTACATCCAGTCCCTCAAATTATTTAAAATTGTATTGAAAATAACAAAGAATTATTATTATTTTGTCAATCATATGTTTTCAATTAAATATGATCAATATTCTGAACACTATTTTAAACAAGAGGTGTCCCGAGTGTACTTTAATATGACCGCCCAAAAAGTGTGTAGTACAATGGTTTGGCCTTGCATGATGGATGGATACATGACAAGCCATTTACTTCCCCTGGCTGTTCAAAAGGTATACACAAGCCTTTTGCCCCCATAGATGGTGCTCCTGGCTCGGCAGTTTCTTCCCGCGCAGAATCCTTTTTTATAGCATCCTCACATTGTTCTTGCCCACAGAAAGGAGCCAAGATGATGTTGCCTTTGTCTAAATTGCTGGTAAAATCACTCCAACTGTTTACTTTTACTTTGTGCGAGTCAAGATCACTTCGTGCTCGTGATAGTAAATTGTTATGAATGGTGTCTAGAAGAGTTTGGGCTTCCACTCCAACGGTAGTTCTATTCAAGACTAGTTTTTCTGCGGTGTCACGACGTACAGCAAATACTTGACCAGTAGCAACCTCGCGTGGTCCCAGCTCTAATCGTAGGGGTACACCTTTTAGCTCCCAGTGATTGAACTTCCAAGCAGGAGTAACATTGTCGCGTAGATCACACCGAGCACGTACTCCTGCAGTGGTCAAATCGGAAGCTAATTTATTACAAGCATCCATGAGTTTTGATTTGTCTTGCTCAGATGATTTAGCAGTAATTCCAACCGGCATAATGATTGCCTGTACACAAGCCACTCTGGGCGGCAACACAAGTCCTTTGTTGTCACCATGAACCATTATCATTACTCCAATGGTACGGGTAGTCAATCCCCAGCTGTTTTGATAGCAGTATTGCTTCTGTTGGGTTTCTGGATCCTCAAAAATAATTTCAAACATTTTTGAAAAATTCTGTCCTAAATGATGAGATGTTGCTCCCTGAATGCCACGGCCACTTGCTGATATAAAGGCCTCCGTAGTAGTGGTAAAATCACCTCCGGCAAACTTTTCTTTCTCAGTTTTTTTGCCTTTCACAACTGGAACAGCCAAGAGATCTTCATACACTTGAGTATAAAACTCTAATATCTGATACACTTCCTCCTCAGCTTCTTCCTTAGTGGCAAAAGCAGTATGTCCTTCTTGCCACAAGAATTCCCGAGTCCTCAAAAATGGAGTAGGTTGCTTGAACTCCCATCGCACAACATTGTTCCACTGGTTTAGTTTCATTGGCAAGTCTCTGTGTGACTGTATCCATTTAGCAAAAGCAGGATACATCACAGTTTCTGATGTTGGACGAATAGCAACAGGCTCTGCCATCTCGCTTGATCCTGATCTTGTTACCCAAGCAACTTCTGGAGAGAAGTCTGCAATGTGAGTCTTTTCCTTCTCCAAAGCTTCTCGTGCAACAAATATGGGGAAATAAGAATTTTCAACCCCTAAGGTTTTTATTTTTTTATCCAAGAAATCTTTGATATAATCCCATATGGCATATGACCATGGCCTAAGGATGTAGCAGCCTGATACATTGTAGTATTCAATCATCTCAGACTTTGTTATTACTTGAGAATACCACTCGGCCAAATTCTGCTCTTTTTTCACCTCTAGTCCCAACCTTGTTTGTTTCTTAATATTCCCATCCTGCTTTGCAGGTCCTTTTACTTCATTCTTAACTGGTGATTGTTCCTTTGTCTTCCTATTCTCCACAGTTTTAGGTTTAACTTCACCACCACCTTCCTTCTTAGGTGAGGTCGTCTTACTACCCGAAGTTGCATCATCTTTGGAAAACTGTGACACATCAATATCAGGCTTCCAAGCAACACCTGAACATTCCTGGAATTGCTTTTTGAGAGATAAAAGCACATCAACTGCCTTTTTAACAGTATCTTTGTCAACCTTATTTGCTTTTAATTCTCTCACAGCATCCCCTTGTTGTTTGATCTGCATATGAAGATCAATGGCTTTAGCACCTGTGCCTACACTGGCAGTGCTAGCTGTAGTTCCATCACATTTTGAACTGAATTGTGTCATGTCAATATCAGGTTTCCAATCACTACTTGTAAGTTCTTTAAATTCTTTCTTCAGTGATAAAAGTATATCAACTTCCTGCTTCACAACATCTTTTTCAGCTTTACTGGTTTTCAAAGTCCTCACCTTGTCACCTTGTTCCTTAATTTTGTTGTGCAAGTCATGAGGCGAGTTTCCTCTGACAACAGATGGTGTAGGTGTTGTTGACGAGTTTCCACTGACAACAGATGGTGTAGGTGGTGTTGATGTATTAGCGCCAAGCTTAGATATGTCAATGTCAGGTTTCCACTCAACACCTGTGACTGTTTTAAACTTTTTCTTCAGATCCAAAAGAATATCAACCGCTTGTTTGATGGAGTCTTTGTCAGCTTTGTTGGACTTCAGGTTCCGAACAGTGTCCCCTTGTGTTTTAATCTGAGAAAGTATTTCTCCAGCATTCGTTCCTGCAACAGACACCGGAGCAGCAGATACTACAGCTGCAGCAGCAGAAGGAATAACAACATCCGGCTTCCATTCAATTCCAGTTGCATCATGGAAATCTTTTTTCATTTGCTTTAGAATCTCGACCTCGGCCATCACAACATTTTTATCTGCCTTGCTACTCTTCAACTGTCTAATCTTATCACCCTGATCCTTGATAGAATTTAATAAACTCTGTCCCAGAGACATACCAGATGCTCCCCCAACAACAGGTTTTATTTCATCCTGAGGACTTTTCTCTGCCTTTTTGCCTTGAGCACTCTTGGCCTTCTCTTTCTCACTCATGCCTGCTGATTTTTTGACCGATGAAGCAGTTTGCATATCCTTTGAATGACCATCTGGAATGAAGAAGAGTATGACTGGACTCTCACGGCAACTGCTCAGACTTACTGGCTTGTAAGCCTCATCCACTCTGAAAAATCCCTTCCTTTGCAGTTGTATAATGTCTCCAGCAACCAGATTTTGCAGCTCAGTATCACCAATCATTTTCACTTCAGCACGGGTGTTGTGTCCAATGAAATCTTTGAAGTTTTCATCTTTTCCAAGAACACTCTTAGTTATAAGATGATCAAAGTACACACAAACAACAGGTGTGGTGGGAGATTTTTCAGTATCAGCAAGCCAAGTGAGCTTTAGTGTCTTCTTGTAGTCTGTGTCATTAAGATTAGGTTCAGCATCAATAGACTCTATTTTACCATTTCCCTTGTTGATTTTCTTAATCCTAATATTTCCCCAATTGATGAAAGTAGCATTTTGCCCTTCCTTCAATTCAGCAGCATCTGCACTCTCAATTAGGACACGAGGCCCAATCCACACAGTTTTCATGCCAATAGACGAATCTTTAGGATGTTTCTGGGCCGTAGTGGCCTCCTCATTAATGCCATTGATAAGAACAGGTACTAAGTCACCTTGAAGGGCTGTATAACGAGGAGCATAACGATCAATCACCTTCTTATTGAAAGCCCAAATCTTGTCCCACTCCATGTTCACAACAGAACGAGACGAACCTTGTGAAATAATAAAATCTTTCAGTCCTTCCACAGTCATACCACGCCTCAAAATTCCTCTAACAGTTGGGAATCGGGGATCATCCCATCCATCAACAAGCCCTTCATCAACAAACCAAGTTAACTTTCGCTTTGAGAGAACAGTATTGTTCATGTTCAGACGTGAATACTCATAAATGTGCAACGTCCTTAGTCCAAGTTTCTCTATAAACCAATAGTATTGGTCATCACGGTCATGATACTCTGTTGTTCTGAGTGTGTGGGTGACCCCTTCTATACTATCTACAATAGGACAGGCAAAGTCATATGTAGGGTACACCTTGTACTTGTAGCCTGTCTTGACATGGGGTTCATTTTTACAGCGATAGATCGCAGGATCACGCATACAGCCATTGTCACTCTTCATGTCAATCCTGGCCCGCACACAGCAAGTCATGCCATAATCGGTTCCTTTCTTCATCTCCTCCCACATAGATAAATTTTTGTCTACGGAGTTGTTATAATTTTTACTTTCTTTCCTCTCTTCACGCTCTTTCTTCATAGTCTCACCATCAGTGTCATCACAATATGCATGGCCCTGCTTGATAAGTTGCTCACACATCTCTATCATGCGGTCAAAGTAATCCGAAGTGTGGGTGAAAACATCTGGCTTGATCTCTAGTAACTTCAAATCCTCCAAAATAACCTTCTCAAAGTCCAGTTTCTCTTTCTCTGGGTTGGTATCATCGAATCGCATCACCAATTTCCCCTGAAGAAAAAATAATAAAATACAGAGGTACAGTAAATCATTCAGCTTACAAAATACCTATCTCAATATTTAAATGACTCATTTCTGACATTCTAAGCAAGAAGATGGAACGAACACTACACCAAAACTGTGCTTACTGATATTACCCTCATTTATATGATATTCAGTAGTGTTCCTAACATTTTCTAAGAAATTCTAACCACCGCTTATCATTTTGAGCAAAGCAGACTATTTTCTAACAATATGGTTAAAAGTTATATTAATGGAAATCAGACCATAAAGCAAAGGAAGAGCAGGCATCAATTAAGGAAAACCATCTTAAGAACGTGTGCAATGAAAATTCCTTAAAAGTATTTTTTTTTTTAGATAACTGTGCTAGCGAGGTAAAAAAAGGTCTTCAATCCAGTCAGTAATTGCTGTCAAATGATTCATCTAACAAACTCCAGACCCCCCTCAAAGCCCTCTTTACCTCAAGTGACTGGCATGGGGTGTTCTCACAAGCTTCCAGGCGGCCCGTCAGGCCATCCTCACCGACCACCACCAGATGCCAACACTAAACACACACACAACAGTGTTCCTGTGACCTAAACCACTCCGCATACTTCTCCACAGATTATGCACACACAAAAACACGAATACAAGAGAGGTAACTGAAACAACAATTGTTCTGCTCAGAAAATAGCTCTTTAATGCTTGCTCAAAGCATTATTTATGCAATATGCTAACTGCTTGCTCCCTAAGGCCTTGCTAGATAGGCAGAGGAGAAAACTAAAATATAAAAGAGCATGGGACAAACTCACCTGCATTGCAGAGAGTTGCCAGAAGGATGCTGAGGATGATAGGTCATGCCTACTGACAAAGGCTTCCTGGCAGCCAGAGCACTAGAACAACTGCTCACAGATGAGATGTGCAAAGATCTAGGCTAACCATAATCCAAGTAAGGGTAGCCACTCTGGCCAGAGCAAAAATAACAAAACATATACAGGCGCATGAACTCTGCTAAAGCATGATCAACAGAAAAACAAAATGAACAACCCAAACACACTAAACAGAACAGAACCACACAGTAAATGCAGGATTAAAACCTGTATTGCTTACACATACAACTTCAAACAAGAATCCAAGGAATCACAAATAAGAAACTACCACTTAATAAACAGCTGAACCACCCAGAGGTGCACTGACCTTATGTACAAAACAAACATGCATTACAATCCACAAAGTCAAGTGCTGCAGTGGTGAAAGTATAAAGTGAAGAAAAGTTTCTCAAAAGGAGAAACCAACTCTTGTGCACTACCAAACAGGAACAAAGTGAACCAGATGGTCAATTAACTCATGTACAGCAGGAATGCCTAAGTACTGGTACAAAATTCCTGACAACTGCAAAGTGAAGAAACTCAAGAAAAAACATCCCCATTGATGAAAAGTACAAACCAACTACAAATGCAGAAGATAACTGGACACTGGTCACTAAAAGACCACACACACAAAGGGCTTGTCTACATATGAGAAGCTTTCATTGATACAGCATAAGCCCACTGCAACAATGGAAGCCATTTATAAATGCAACACACACCACTGACTAACTGGAAGTGCTGGTCTCTACATGCTCACATACTTGCAGTCAAGGCTACTTAGGATGAAATGCACAGTTGTTTTGCTAGAGAGTGCTATGTTGTGCTATCAGGCACTACCCCCTGATAGCAGTTGGAGGATAGTGACCTAACAGGCTGTTCGATATTTAGCTAGAGCACAAACTGATGATCTTCATGATACCAATTTGTTCCTGGAAAACTCTTGTCAACGTTCTAGGAAAGACTGAATATTCCCCAGTGTCTTATTAGTACTTGTGTGACCCACTGGGGATAGTTTGAAATGGTACCAAATGCATCAGAGCAAAATGTTGACATATCCAGCCAGGAGGCCTGACCGACAACCGAGCCACGGGGACGCAAGTCCCGGAAACACCTCAAGGTAACCTAAAGGCAAGGTACACTGACCGAACCAAATTTTAACCATAGCTCAGCAAAATCTTGTGTCAGAGTAACTGAGGCATACCTCAGAAATTAATATATTTAATCATATAACACAAAGTAAAACCCATAAAAATGTTTGAGTACTTCTTAAATGAAAATTCAAAGATAATGACCCAATGATGTAATTTCTTGAAACCACTGTAAATTTAACAAATTTTCAGGTTCAAAACTATTAGTGATATAATGAAAAGTTACACAGTATAATAAAATTAAATTCTAAAAGTACACATTCCAAATAAAACAAAATTCTGGGGTACTGTTTGCAACCAAGAAACTACCGTGATTTTTCCCCCAGGCATCAAGGTATGTTTGTGGAAATACTGGAGTAGCTATGATTGTCAGTTTTTAGACTTAAGATCGATCCAAGAGAATAGTGCTCTGCTGACAGTATCATAGGTGTCCCTCATCAAAAGCAGCCTCTTTCCAATTAACAACTAGGGACCGTAAAAAAGTGCCATGTCCCCACAAAACAAAAGGCATTGTGAACCCAATACTAGTACCATGTTACAAGGAACCACATAAGTGGTGGAAAACTCAAAGGGAATCAATATTCAATAGTGAAGCAATATACAAAAAGTGTTACAACATAAATATGTTAGTCTCCACTGGCCAGAAGTGCATTTATAATGAGAGGGTATGCGAGGAGGGCAGTGAGGCCACCCTTTTGACATGTAGGTGCTGCCAGATGGTGATGGTTGGGGTAGTTGAGTGGCAAATAAACAAATGATTAGCAAGAACTCTCCATGGTGGTCCCTGTGATACAAAGTTGTGCTTGAAAGGGCATTACCTATACCTGAATTGTACTTATTGAGGTTGGATTGAGTATTCTCCAATCTTCCCACCGAGTACTTTGCCTCAGGAAGTAAGCATGGGCTATAGCTCAGAAAAGATAAAACAAAAGCATAACATATCCTTACTGTAAATACCTAATAAACCGAGTTACAACAATTTTACCTTAAATGCCAACTGATAGTACTGATTCAGGAGAGCCGCTTTAGCATGGCCAATATGGAGATATCCGCTAGCTTCGGGGGGAAAACGGACAACAACCTCCCCCATCTTGGCTCCAGGAAGCTCAACAAACTTCCCTCCATCATCTTGTTTCTTAGCATTCGATGCTGACTTGTTAGGTGAAGCTGGAGAGGTCTTGGAGAAATCAAAGGCTTTTTTCACCTCCTCTGGAAGTGCTGCAATCACACTGCCAACCTACAAAGACAGCCAACAATTAATTGATTTGTTCATGCAAAATAACCATTGTTTTTCTTTACCCATATGTCACATGAGTGTTTTATTCATTACCTTTACTGTATATTCTTTAATAAAATCCTGCTTATAATCACCCTATATAACAAATTAACAGTTATTAAGGTAGGAATGGCCACAACTTGCTGTTAGAAATTTTTATTGGCTCATTCCTTGGGAATCGCTAAATGTTACATTCTGAAATTAATATGCATTCCGCGTGAGCCGATGGTACTTTCAATCTATTTCAAAGTTAAATTAAATAAAATATAACTCCTAAATATTTATGATCAAAACCAGAATTTTATCGTGTATTTCATGAACCCATGGACTGAACCACAGAAAAAATTAACCTTATAATATTTATCTTTTTTATTGGATACCATAAATACTCCAGTGTGGTTTACAGTACAGTATATTTAAAATGTTTCTAGAAGTTTTGCAGATTGTTCTATGCACTGTTGTGAGTACTATAGCAAAGGTCAGCAGAGGTAGTGTGGCACTTTGTGGGTCAGAGGGAGGTAGTGTGGCAGACAATGGGTCAATCCTCATTACAGAATCTGAGCCACCAGTTATAACATTTCACACGCAGGCGCACGCGCGCGCACACACACACACAGGTCCTACCATAAATACGGTACCTGAGCCTCCATGGAGTTATACCAACGTAGCACATGCACCGGGGCTTTATCATCATTCAACAGCTTGTGCCATGCTGCATTTTCTGAAAGAAACACATTACATTTTCCATTGTGCAAACAAACAACTTTTTTGAAGGCATAGAAAATAGAAGCAATGATGGCTTAAGTATCAAATAATAATTGATACAAAATAATAAAGACAAGGTCAGGCTTTGCATTTGTAGCCCCTGAAAATTTGATGAAGCCTCGACAAAGTGACTTAAAACTATCGATCTAACAGCAAGAGACACTCTTACAATGGAAACGCTTGTCTAAATATTTAATATACCACTTAGATAAATTACTTATTCACAGGTATGGAAAAAGGCTTAAGTAACAATTTTGTATAAGTTACACTATTATTTTAATTTTATTGCTTAACAATTTTCTGGCATGGTAACAACAAAGTCCTTAGCAACATATAAATAATATTCGCCAAATTTTTGCATTAGGTATACAATCTTGGTTTCATTTGTCTATAGGAAGTTTAACCAGATAGAGATAGATCTAGCCAACAGGATTACAGGATGTTATCCCTAAAATGTTGTCACGTGAATCCCCTGCATAGCAGTGGAACTGCCTTTCCTACTCAACCGCAATGCCTCAGTACTGGAAGTTCACCTCTACACCAGCTAAGATGAGTTGGGTCATCAGTCCTGCCACCTCTCCATACCCCCCAGGGCCTGGCACAGCCTGGTACGACTCGGATGCAAGCCAAGCGCCTCCGCTAACCAGTAGTTAGCCGCCTTTAACCTTCAGTAGTGCAGCCTCAAAACAAAGGCGCTGCCAGTCGCATACTAGCAGTTTGTTATCAGTGCATGTTACCACCTTGCATTGACATCAGCTCTGAGTCATCACCGCCAGACTATATAAAGGGCACCACCTTCATAGGAAACCACTCTCTCTCTTAGTGCTCTTATCACCTTAGCCTCCCGCAACATCGTTTGCGGCCAGCCTACGTCGTGTGCCGGATGCTGTGGTGGTATAGTAGTTGTCTTCAGCACCACCAGTACTTACTCATTTATTCTTTTCATTGTATTTCTTGCACAGATTATCATCTGTGATAAATAATTTCATCGGTGATAAATTTCATCTGTGTTCTTGCACACAGATGAAACGCCCATTTCATCTGATGGATAATATTCAGGTTCACTACTTTTCATATATTCTTCTTAATCATTAATATTATCCATCTTTAGCAAAGTCTTTGCCAGTTTGTGTGTGGGGTCACTAGTCGTTTGCACACAGGTGCTGCGTCACATTAAGCTCAAAGGCACAAGAGCACAAGACATTGTGGGCATCTATTAACTAATGCCCTAAAAAAGAGAAACTATGGCGCCCTGAATTTTGTTTCCAATACTGTATAGCGGAAAATTGCAAAGAGCATCTAAGAATTGAAAATGTACCCCACACATTCATCTAAATTTATAAACTAACTGCACCTGGTAATGTCCTGTATAGATGACAGGAGCAGTCGTGCATTTATCACCCGCAGATGAGAGTAGCAGTGTGAAGATTAATGGCTAAAAATGTAAAGCACAAAATGGTAGAAAATCTAGATAAATTTTCAACCAGAAACTAATTTAATAATGCTTACTATAAAGAGCAGCAAACACTTCAAAATCTGCAACAGTGATATGATTTCCCACCAGCACATCTGAGGGAGCCAGAGCCTTATCCAGCTGGGCTAGAGAGCCATTTATGTCCCCTCCACAAGACAATGGACCTGATGCTGTAGAAAGCCAGTGATCCACCTGAAAATTAAGTTCCAATATTAAATTTCATCAATGAAATATGTACAGTATGTCCCTAAAACAGACACCAGTGCTGCCATAATTAACAAACCAATTTAAACTAAATTAGTTTATACTATAGTTAAAAATATTGCCCACACTGATGTGAAGACAAAATTTCTAAGTTATTAGGTGAATAAACCCTAGAATGAGCACAATCACTTTCCAAAGGGGGTGGAACTTTGGACTTTGTACCAGGTAACAAGCAACACCACCCCCAAAAGAAAAAAATATTAAATCATATTAGGTTGTGGAACCGAGTGCACTTGCCAACAACGTTTCATGACTGCGAAGTAACGTTCAGTAGCCTACCTCAGTTCTATGGAGGATGTGGCAAGGATACAGTTCTAAGGAGGGGTTGACTCGGGCCACGTGTCTCGATATGCCGTGTGACGAAGTGACACTGAAGGTGTCGGTAAGAGCTAAATTGGTCTCTTTCCCAAACTCCACAGAAAGGCCAGCCTTAGAACACGTCAGAACTGCCCCTGTAATGGAAAGATAATAATTAACATGCCATAAATACAAAAAATATGTCTTAGTATGGACAGAACACAACACGACTAAATAATAATCAAAAGAAGGTGCCAAGCTGAGAAGGCTATGTAGACCACTCGACTAAGTACAAGTATAGTAACCTGATGGCGGATAATATTATACACATCACACAAGATTTAACAATAGTTTATAAGTTTCTTGTGTGACTTGACACCCAAGATCTTTGCTATATTATATACTAGACAAGCTGATCAACTGGGGATAATACTGTACTTCTACATCAGCCTGCATGCAGGCTTGTACAACAGCTTTTGTACACCTCACTAAACAGAAGCCCAAGCGAGAGATTGGGCAGCCGGGACATTGATACTTTGAACCAAGTTCAAGTTCGAAAGCTGAATCAGGTTGTACTAATACATTAGGATGCGTTGGGTTAGTTTAGGTTGGATTAAGTTTAAACATGGCAAGAATTCAATTATAAAAAATGCAATGCCCTGTATCTGTGTGCTAATCATTTGAATCGATGTTTACCTACCCGAGTTTGCCTGCGGGCCACTATCTCTCTAGCGGCCTCGACAAGGACAGGAAGCCGGCAGCTTGTCAAAGCTAACCAACCCCCCCCCCCCCCCTATTTGTCCTGATGACCATATGTCAACATCAAAAATTATTTAAAAACCCATTTTACATACTTGAAAATGTAAACAAAAAATCAATATATATATATATATATATATATATATACACCAATACGACCAGAAAAACGTGAGGTGAAAGGCGCGTGTTAAAAATGGAGCGACTTATCTAATTATAGTCCTGACACGTCCACCAACCATCACCATATCTCAAGAAAAATCTATATAAATTCCCCTAAGACTCATTACACTTAAATAAGCTATTGTAGCTATTGTAGCCTAAATAAGCTATTGTAGCCTAAATACGAAACCCGCGTTGGAATCCTAAAACATATGCAAGTGGGACAAGTGCAATGGGAGCTGCATGGGAAAGATGCAGCTGCCAGTCACACATATAACGTCCTAGTGGGTGTCCCAGGGCCCCATACACCCACTGGGAGTCACACCCATGTACCCAGGGAACATGGGTGTGATTCCACCCATGGCTCACCTAAGGGAGGGTCGGTTTTTGAGGCGATAACTTTCATTTTGGTGGAGTCTGCTGCCCCGTCCATGGCCGGCCACACACACCTTGCTCGTCAGGGTTGCCAGCTCCAACTTGCGGAAAGTAGCGAGTTGACGCTCTAAAAGTAGCGAATTTGTAAGAAAAGTAGCCCAATTTTTTTTAGTGATTGATACGGGTTTCAAGTAATATATTTTAATATATAGAGTACACACACTAGTATATCTACACACCCACTAAAAGAATATAGGTGGTAGGGGAAGAAAATATCAAAGTGTTCAGTGAGGATCCACAAGGTCTTCTCTGAGTACTCATTATTTTCTTCTCTGAGGCTATGGGTCCCTACACTTGCACCAGAGGTGGTACCCCTATATATATAACTGAAAACTCACACCCCATAGCCAGTCCCCAGGTTGAAAACCATCATGAAGACCCCCATCCATCGCCAGATCTCTAGTATCAGCCACTGATGCAGATAATGGCTCCAAAGAGCCTCCACTTACGACCAGTTGTGTAACCAGACCCCGACCAGTTGTGTAACCAGACCCCGACCAGTTGTGTAATCAAAAGCTTAACATGAACAAACCGAACAAAACCTCTGGAGCACAACCATGCACGAACCGAAGCCCGACCATGCACAACCATTAGCCCAAGCAACACCCCCGGAGCCCGACCAGTTAAGTAACCGGAGCCCGACCAGTTATTTAACCGGAGCCCGACCAGTTATTTAACCGGAGCCCGACCAGTTGTGTAACCGAAGCCCCACCAGTTGTGTAACCAGACCCCGACCAGTTGTGTAACCGCAAGCCTAGAATGAACGAACCGAACAAAATCTCTGAAGCACAACCATGCACGAATTGAAGCCCGACCATGTGCAACCCGAAGCCCAAGTGACATATCCCCATAGCCTGAACAGTTATGTAACCGGAGCCCGACCAATTGTGTAACTGGACCCCAATCAGTTGTGTACCCGAAGACCAACCAGTTGTGTAACTGGAACTCTACCAGTTGTGTAACTGCAAGCCTAGCATGAAAGACCCGAACAAAACCTGAAACACAACCATGCACGAACCGAAGCCCGACCATGCACAACCATTAGCCCAAGCAACACCCCCGGAGCCCGACCAGTTAAGTAACCGGAGCCCGACCAGTTATTTAACCGGAGCCCGACCAGTTATTTAACCGGAGCCCGACCAGTTGTGTAACCGAAGCCCCACCAGTTGTGTAACCGGACCCCGACCAGTTGTGTAACCGCAAGCCTAGAATGAACGAACCGAACAAAATCTCTGAAGCACAACCATGCACGAACTGAAGCCCGACCATGCACAACCCGAAGCCCAAGTGACATATCCCCATAGCCTGAACAGTTATGTAACCGGAGCCCGACCAGTTGTGTTACTGGACCCCAATCAGTTGTGTAACCGGAGACCAACCAGTTGTGTAACTGGAACTCTACCAGTTGTGTAACTGCAAGCCTAGCATGAACGACCCGAACAAAACCTGAAACACAACCATGCACGAACCGAAGCCCGACCATGCACAACCATTAGCCCAAGCAACACCCCCGGAGCCCGACCAGTTAAGTAACCGGAGCCCGACCAGTTATTTAACCGGAGCCCGACCAGTTGTGTAACCGAAGCCTGACCAGTTGTGTAACCAGACCCCGATCAGATGTGTAACCAGACCCCGACCGGTTGTGTAACCGCAAGCCTAGCACGAACGAACCGAACAAACAACATCTGAAGTACAACCATGCACGTACAGAAGCCCGACAGAGCACAGCCCGAAGCCTGATTATGCACAACCCGAAGCCAAAGTGACACCCCCATAGCCTGAACAGTTATGTAACCGGAGCCCGACCAGTTGTGTAACTGGACCCCAACCAGTTGTGTAACTGGACCCCGACCAGTTGTGTAACGAACCCCACCAAATGTGTAGCTGCAAGCCTAGCATGAACGACCCGAACAAAACCTGAAGCACAACCATGCACGAACCGAAGCCCGACCATGCACAACCCTTAGCCCAAGCAACACCCCCGGAGCCCGACCAGTTGTGTAACCGAAGCCCAACCAGTTGTGTAACCAGACCCCGACCAGTTGTGTAACCGGAGACCGACCAGTTGTGAAACCGGAGACCGACCAGTTGTGTAACCGGAGACCGACCAGTTGTGTAACCGGAGACCGACCAGTTGTGTAACCGGAGACCGACCAGTTGTGTAACCGGAGACCGACCAGCTGTGTAAGCGGACCCCGACCAGTTGTGTAACTGCAAGCCTAGAATGAACGAACCGAACAAAATCTCTGAAGCACAACCATGCACGAACCGAAGCCCGACCATGCACAACCATTAGCCCAAGTGACACCCCCGGAGCCCGACCAGTTAAGTAACCGGAGCCCGACCAGTTATTTAACCGGAGCCCGACCAGTTATTTAACCGGAGCCCGACCAGTTATTTAACCGGAGCCCGACCAGTTGTGTAACCGAAGCCCCACCAGTTGTGTAACCGGACCCCGACCAGTTGTGTAACCGCAAGCCTAGCATGAACGAACCGAACAAACAACATCTGAAGTACAACCATGCACGAACTGAAGCCCGACTATGCACAACCCTTAGCCCAAGCAACATCCCCGAAGCCCGACCAGTTAAGTAACCAGAGCCCGACCAGTTATGAAACTGGACCCCAATCAGTTGTGTAACCGGAGACCAACCCGTTGTGTAACTGGACCCCGACCAGTTGTGTAACTGGAACCACACCAAATGTGTAACTGCAAGCCTAGCATGAACGACCCGAACAAAATCTCTGAAGCGCAACCATGCACGAACCGAAGCCCGACTATGCACAACCATTAGCCCAAGCAACACCCCCGGAGCCCGACCAGTTAAGTAACCGGAGCCCGACCAGTTATTTAACCAGAGCCCGACCAGTTATTTAACCGGAGCCCGACCAGTTGTGTAACCGAAGCCCGACCAGTTGTGTAACCAGACCCCGACCAGTTGTGTAACCAGAGACCGACCAGTTGTGTAACCAGAGACCGACCAGTTATGTAACCGGAGACCGACCAGCTGTGTAAGCGGACCCCGACCAGTTGTGTAACTGCAAGCCTAGAATGAACGAACCGAACAAAATCTCTGAAGCACAACCATGCACGAACCGAAGCCCGACCATGCACAACCATTAGCCCAAGTGACACCCCCGGAGCCCGACCAGTTAAGTAACCGGAGCCCGACCAGTTATTTAACCGGAGCCCGACCAGTTATTTAACCGGAGCCCGACCAGTTATTTAACCGGAGCCCCACCAGTTGTGTAACCGGACCCCGACCAGTTGTGTAACCGCAAGCCTAGAATGAACGAACCGAACAAACAACATCTGAAGTACAACCATGCACGAACTGAAGCCCGACTATGCACAACCCTTAGCCCAAGCAACACCCCCGAAGCCCGACCAGTTAAGTAACCGGAGCCCGACCAGTTATTTAACCGGAGCCCGACCAGTTGTGAAACTGGACCCCAATCAGTTGTGTAACCGGAGACCAACCAGTTGTGTAACTGGACCCCGACCAGTTGTGTAACTGGAACCCCACCAAATGTGTAACTGCAAGCCTAGCATGAACGACCCGAACAAAATCTCTGAAACACAACCATGCACGAACCGAAGCCCGACCATGCACAACCATTAGCCCAAGCAACACCCCCGGAGCCCGACCAGTTAAGTAACCGGAGCCCGACCAGTTATTTAACCGGAGCCCGACCAGTTATTTAACCGGAGCCCGACCAGTTGTGTAACCGAAGCCCGACCAGTTGTGTAACCAGACCCCGACCAGTTGTGTAACCAGAGACCGACCAGTTGTGTAACCAGAGACCGACCAGTTGTGTAACCGGAGACCGACCAGTTGTGTAACCAGACCCCGACCAGTTGTGTAACCGGAGACCGACCAGTTGTGTAACCGGAGACCGACCAGTTGTGTAACCGGAGACCGACCAGTTGTGTAACCGGAGACCGACCAGTTGTGTAACCGGAGACCGACCAGTTATGTAACCGGAGACCGACCAGCTGTGTAAGCGGACCCCGACCAGTTGTGTAACTGCAAGCCTAGAATGATCGAACCGAACAAAATCTCTGAAGCACAACCATGCACGAACCGAAGCCCGACCATGCACAACCATTAGCCCAAGTGACACCCCCGGAGCCCGACCAGTTAAGTAACCGGAGCCCGACCAGTTATTTAACCGGAGCCCGACCAGTTATTTAACCGGAGCCCGACCAGTTGTGTAACCGAAGCCCCACCAGTTGTGTAACCGGACCCCGACCAGTTGTGTAACCGCAAGCCTAGAATGAACGAACCGAACAAACAACATCTGAAGTACAACCATGCACGAACTGAAGCCCGACTATGCACAACCCTTAGCCCAAGCAACACCCCCGAAGCCCGACCAGTTAAGCAACCGGAGCCCGACCAGTTATTTAACCGGAGCCCGACCAGTTGTGAAACTGGACCCCAATCAGTTGTGTAACCGGAGACCAACCAGTTGTGTAACTGGACCCCGACCAGTTGTGTAACTGGAACCCCACCAAATGTGTAACTGCAAGCCTAGCATGAACGACCCGAACAAAATCTCTGAAACACAACCATGCACGAACCGAAGCCCGACCATGCACAACCATTAGCCCAAGCAACACCCCCGGAGCCCGACCAGTTAAGTAACCGGAGCCCGACCAGTTATTTAACCGGAGCCCGACCAGTTATTTAACCGGAGCCCGACCAGTTGTGTAACCGAAGCCCGACCAGTTGTGTAACCAGACCCCGACCAGTTGTGTAACCAGAGACCGACCAGTTGTGTAACCGGAGACCGACCAGTTGTGTAACCAGACCCCGACCAGTTGTGTAACCGGAGACCGACCAGTTGTGTAACCGGAGACCGACCAGTTGTGTAACCGGAGACCGACCAGTTGTGTAACCGGAGACCGACCAGTTGTGTAACCGGAGACCGACCAGTTGTGTAACCGGAGACCGACCAGTTGTGTAACCGGACCCCGACCAGTTGTGTAACTGCAAGCCTAGAATGAACGAACCGAACAAAATCTCTGAAGCACAACCATGCACGAACCGAAGCCCGACCATGCACAACCATTAGCCCAAGTGACACCCCCGGAGCCCGACCAGTTAAGTAACCGGAGCCCGACCAGTTAAGTAACCGGAGCCCGACCAGTTATTTAACCGGAGCCCGACCAGTTGTGTAACCGAAGCCCCACCAGTTGTGTAACCGGACCCCGACCAGTTGTGTAACCGCAAGCCTAGCATGAACGAAGCGAACAAACAACATCTGAAGCACAACCATGCACGTACAGAAGCCCGACTATGCACAACCCGAAGCCAAAGTGACACCCCCATAGCCCAAACAGTTATGTTACCGGAGCCCGACCAGTTGTGTAACTGGACCCTAACCAGCTATGTAACCTCAAGCCTAGCATGAACGAACCGAACAAACCTAACCTAACCGGAGCCCGAGCAGTTGTGTAATCGCAAGCCTAGCAAGCAAATCTCTCACCCAACCCCCCACCATTGTGCTAAGTAGGGTTCCAAAAAGGTCCATTTTGGGGCCAACCCTTTTTGTCATATACATCAATGACAGACGAGACTATTACAAACCAAATCAAATTTGCAGATGATACTAAGATCTATGGTAAAATGGTAAGTGAAAGCCATATTGAAACCTTACAAAGAGATCTACATTAACTCCATAAATGGTCAGATGACTTTTTAATGTCGATAAATGCAAGACCTTGCATGTGGGGGCATAACAATCCACGTCACAACTATTAAGTTGACAGCACTACCTTTCAACAGATAGATGAAGATAAGCACCTTGGAGTCAGAATCCATCACGTGAGGCATAATAATACACAACACAACTACCAAATCATCAACATTATCTTGGCGTCAGAATCCACCTATCACTGACAGTAGTACAAACAGCCTCAGAGCGGCTGGGGAGGCAATAAGTGGGAGTGGCATTAAAAAAACAAACCAAACCCTGGGAATAATCATGCGTACCTTTACCTTCAAGGAAAGGAAAGTAGACCTTCAATTGTATAAGTTTCTAGTGCGCCCCCACATGAATTATTCATCCAGGCATGGAGACTTCATCTTCAGAAAGACATAGCAGCTCTGGAGACATGTCTTACCAGAGCTATGGAGCTATGTCTTACGACAAAAATCATACCAGAGCTTAATCATCTCTCGTATCAGGAACGTATCAGTACTAACACCACAAACCAGGCATGACAGGGCAGACTTCATAGAACCCTTTAACATACTAAACAATTTGGAGGATGTCGATCAGGACAATGTCCTCAAAAGGCCAGATGTTACGCAAACAAGGAGCAACGGGTTCAAACTCAACAAGCCAGAATGTTGGACAGGAAACAGGAGATGCTGTTTTACCCATAGGGTTGTAAACCCGTGGAACCGCCTACCCGCCGAAGCCGTAAACGCCAAAACTCTGCTGAGTTTTAATAAAATACAGCTGGAAAAGATCATCAGGACAAATGGGGGGACCTTAGACAAGCCGCCGGCTTACTGTCCTCATCGAGGCCACTAGTGTTAGTGGCCCTCAGGTAAATTCAGTTCCTGGAGAGGTGTCCCCGCTCCTTCCCGTTGGGAAGTTGTTCATTTATTCCAGTATTTGTACACTGGACTGTCGCTTGTCACTAAACTTAGTTTTTAAACTATTAACTTGAAATAATATTACCTTATACGCGAGAATAATTCTGAATTCGCACTGCAATAAAATTATCGAACGCGGGTTGGGCGCCGCATAGGCGAGCCTGGCCTGAGGACAGGCAACTGTAAATGCTTCACCCTCCACATACTTCAAGTGCAAATAATTGCCAACAGAACCTAAATACCAAACCTACTATACGCCTAATTAAACATAGAATATAAAATTAATTTATACACGATAAAAAACTATTTGTAATACATAGTACATGACAGTCGATAACAAATGCATTTTGGGAGGTGGAGGCGGGGGTCGACCGCTGCGTTAACGAGCCTAGCCTGACGACGGGGTGGTTTAACACTCTAGGGAAGTGTATTCTAAATAATATCCTACCCCATATAATGTTGGCAAATCATGATCCTCAAAATCTTCAACAATATCCGAGAAGGGACAGACTAGCATTAGTGGAATACAAACATTTGAATACGACAGAACCCGGATGAAAAAACAATGACCCTCGGAGACATTTAAAAAACTCGAGTGTTATAATAGCGAGCAAATGTATAATGTATTAAGCATTATAGGTGGAGGTAGACTGTATACCTGTATACTCATGTGTACCTCCCAACTGCTCAGATAGCAAAAAAAAATTATCAGCCTTACCTACACGGGAGCAACATGCTCACGCCCCCGCTGCTTCCTGACGACTGATCGAGTCAGCGTCAAGGAGCCGTTAGCGACCAACCAATCCCAGAGACCCTCTGCCTAAAATTATTTGAACGCTATATTGAAATTCCTAGCGTATATAGTGCCAGGAGTGTGTAAATTAATATTTATATGCATTATAGACCTTTCTAAAGTAATTTATAGATCTGAATAGAATATATTGTCTAACAAACGAATTATTTAAGTTAATATTTTAATTATGCCAGATATACAAGTCTCAACGCACACAAGTAGATTCGTTAGCGGATTTTTATTATTATTATTATTTTATTTATATATAAAAGAGTTCTTAAATTCTTGTAAAGTCACTAGCATGCATAGCGTTTTGGGCAAGTCCTTAATCCAATTTGTTTCCAGGGAATACGACCCGCCAAATCGTTTAACAACCTATTCTCTGCCGGGTGAACAGTTAAGGATTGTTGGCCGGCCAATCCTTCCCGGCCGGCAGGTCAAAGAGCCGGGCGCGTGCTTTACCACTACGCCACAGAGACTGCTCCGTGGCATAGCAGAATTTTGAATTTTGAAACTTGACTAACCTAGCTCAACCCAACCTAACGTATCCCAAATCAAACCAATCTAATCCAACCGAGCCTAATGCAGCCTAACCTTAATAACATAACCTAATACAGTCTAGCATAACAATACATCCGGTTTTAAAACATAAAATGAGTTTAGCAGAGTCTCGTGTCTGAAACGATTATTGTGTAACCAGAGCCCAACAGTTGTGTACCCACAGGCCTAGCAAACAAACACCTCACCTAACCAGACAAACACCCTCCTAACTCCCCCAAACACACAGAGAGCCCTACCAGAGTAGGGAGGGTCCACAGACGAGAACGTGGTTATAAGTATAGGTCCACAGGCATGGGCCCCACACGGGAGACATCTCCCGTCACGCAGGGTGCAGTCGCACCTCCACAGATCTCCAGTATCATCTATTGATACTGGAAATGGCTCAAAAGGGCCACCACTTATGGGCTATTCATGCCCAAGCCACCTTTTGGGTGGCTTAATCTCTCTCTCTCTCTCTCTCTCTCTCTCTCTCTCTCTCTCTCTCTCTCATGGGCCCCAGTGCCCATCATCTGGGTTGGGGGCCAACAGTGCATTGCTTTGCTCAGAGAGTATGTAATGTACGATTATGTTACGTTCTTGGGTAGATTAGATACACAGTGTTTAGTGAGTTTCATATTTATTTAGTAGTCCTGGATACAGCAGTGTCGTAGATGTTGAGACGAAGCCTGGAGCAGAGCAGAGAGCTGAGTGTGGCCGGAGTCGCGCAGCTCTATGTGGGAGAGCGTTGTAACTGGATGCGGTCCTAGTCTGCTGCCTGTTCTGTGTCGAAGCTGTAGCGTCTTGGAGACGATTAGAACTGTCTACGCCGAGTGCTACATTCTTGACTGGAAATTGTACTGGTTTTCTATTCTCAAATCGCTTGCTTATATACGGTGACTACACCTCACAATAAGATAGGAGGGTGGAAAAACTGTTTCCTGTAAATAGGAATAGGATTATAGCTTGTGTAGTTAGTGCTAATTAGTTATGCTATTAATTTAATTAATAATTATTACTTTAACGCGCGCGGCGATATGGACTGGACATACCCCCTCATGGGTCCGGCGTTTTCGGGTGACCGAGCGGCAACACTGAAAAGTGCATATTCTTTTCGCTGTCCTGACCTTAATTTTCGATGTACTGATTTCATTTTTGTACCAATGTATTCGCAATAGAATGATCTATAACAACATATGTATATGTCACCAAAGCATGAGTTAAATCACACAAAAAGCTAAAGAACTACATCGATCACTAGCGTGAGCTCCAAACAGCAACGAAATGTTTCTATTCTTTTCAAGGTTGTCAACTCCACACTTGTCCTACAGCGTTAAATTTGGTATCACTGTAATCGCAATTAAATTTCCTACACGGACATATACATATAAATGTAGAATCATGATCGCGGTCCACACAAAGAGTGTGTGAAGTGGGCGATTACCCTCGCCGTGTCAACAATACAATAGTCTTTCCACTAAGTTACAATACAATGCCGTTCTCCCAAATAGGCCATGTGCCTATTAAAGAAAACGGAAATTTAATGGCAAATATTTTCATACTAACCCCAAGTCGATCGAATATGAATTGGATTTTATACAAATATATTTTTTAATCGCGCGTAAATTTACGACGCTCTGGCAACTACTGGTCAAAATACCGCTATTTACGCGTCGTTTATTTACGACCCAGGCGCGCTAAAGTGTTTAATTAAGATGAGATATTGGAGCGAGTATAAGTTTACTCGCTACAAGTATAATGCTGCTATCTATCCTCACAAACCCAATTATGTACCTTCTTGTATATAAATAAATAAATAAATAAATGCCCTGGTGATTTTATCGAGCAATGTTTTATCATTTACGGCTTCGTCGGGAAGGTGGTTCCATGGTTTCCCTGAATTTACTCGAGGGTGGCCCTCGGGCAAATTCAGGTATCTCTCTCTAGTGGTCTGGACGAGGACAGGAAGGTTGTCTGGCTTGTCGAAGGCCCCTCCCATTTGTTTTGGGTATTTTATCAATCAATGTTTTGGCATTTACGACTTCGGCGGGTATGCGTTTCCACAACTTTATTATCCTATGGGTAAAAACAAATATTTTCCATCCTTCAGTGAGGCTTGTTGAGCTCGAAACCGTTGCTCCTTGTTCGTCTTACATCTAGCCTTTTGAAGAAGTGTTCTGGGTCAATATCTTCCAAATTGTTCAGTAATTTAAAAGTTTTGCTGAGAGCAATCCTGTCATGTCTGGTCCCTGTGGCCCTCAACCGTTCCTGGTATGAAAGTCGACTTAGTTCGGAAAATATTTTAGTCGCCCGGTGTTGAACTTTCTCCAAAGCAGATATGTCTTTCTGAAGATGAGGTCTCAATGCGTGGATATAATAATCCAAGTGGAAGCACGCTAGAGATTTATACAGTTGTATAACTACCTTTTCCTTCGTCAAAATTTCATTTGACTATTCCTAGGATTTGGTTTGCTTTTATAACTGCAGCTTCCACTTGTTGTACAGCTATCAGTGATTGGTGGATTCTAACTCCAAGATAATGTTGATGATTTGGTTGTTATGCCCCACACGAGTGAAAAAAAAATCTGTTTTCTGTCCTGTCCCGGCTTGTTGAAACTGAAATTGTTCCTTGTTGTTGTTATAGATTCAGCTACTCGGAACAAGTTTCAAGTAGCACGGGCTATGGTGAGCCCGTAACTTACCTGGCACAGGAGCGAGGCAAGTAGCACGGACTATGGTGAGCCCGTAGTGGACTTACCTGGCACAGGAGCGATGCTGTGTGTCCGTTGTTCCTTGTTTGTGATTGATTAATGAAGATTAAGCCACCAAAGAGGTGGCACGGGCATGAATAGCCCGTAAGTGGAAGATATTTTTGGAGTCAATGTGATCTTTGGTCGTGAAAGGATATACTGCGTGCTGTGCTCGCATTTAAATCGTCAGTCTGTAGCTGCTATCGCGGGGTGTCTGTTTGTGTTGCATTTCACCATAAATAATCATCATTGAGTTTCTTAACATTAATAGCCCAAATTAGCAAATCTTGCTTTTAAATTAGCCCAAAAAGTAGCAAGTAGTGAAATTAAATATTTGGGAGCGCGGAGCTCTCAAAAGTAGCCCAATTCGCTACTTGTAGCCCAATCTGGCAACACTGCGTCAAGCAGGGGCTACGAGCCTACTGCACTTGCACCTCGCTCCTCTCAGACAAAATCAAAATGAAAATGTTTATACAGATAACAGTACATATATAGAAGATGAATTATAAATATATTCTTGGGGCTGTAGATAGAGCTAGTACATACACTACCTAAGGCCACTAATATGCACAGCGTTTCGGGCAAAATTAATAGGCTGGTTGGGGTAGTTCATTACCTGAATTTACCTGAAGGGACCACTAACACTCGTGGTCTCGACAAGGACAGGAAGCCGACGGCTTGTCGAGGTTCCTGACACTCCTTCTCCCCTCCCATTTGCCTTGATTTTTAATTTATTATTCATCCCCTATACCCATTCTGCGAGTGTTAGTGTACCCCCATACCCTTTTTGTGAGCGGTAATTATGCACCTCATGGCCAAGGGGTATGATGTACCCCGTATATGTTCGATCCTGAGTGTGGTAGTGCATCCCATTCCCATCCTGATAGTAATAGTGCATCCCATAACCATTCTGATAGTAAGAGTGCATCCCATACCCATTCTGATAGTAAGAGTGCATCCCATACCCATTCTGATAGTAAGAGTGCATCCCATACCCATCCTGATAGTAAGAGTGCATCCCATACCCATCCTGATAGTAAGAGTGCATCCCAAACCCATCCTGATAGTAATAGTGCATCCCATACCCATCCTGATTGCGGTAGTGCATCTCATACCCATCCTGAGAAGAGCTTAGGCTTAGGAATTGAACCGCCAAAATGTTCTGTGTAAAGAATTACATTGTAGATCAGAAACTAGCTTCACATAATATCCCACGAGCTGCCCCACCTTCGTTATGGAGGGACTACGAGCCTAATATAGGAGGGTAGAAAAAGCCTAAGCTACTCTATTCCTTTGAGATGTATTTTATTGTCTCAATAAACGTACTTGAACTTGAACGTGTCTAATATAGCTGCTACTCGCGCGTTATGGAAGGGCTCGAGAAGCTGCCCCTCCCTAACGACAACAATGAAATGAACGAGGAACGAGGCTCGTTCATTAGTGGGATTACGAACCAACCAGCCGTAGCTACTCGTAGTAAAGGGGACTAAGAGCCTACCAACCACACCTCGCTCGTTAGGGAAGGGGGCTACGCACTTCAAGTATTATTTAGTAATAATAGTAGTATAATTTCTTTAATGATATGTATTTAACTTACCCAAAGTGCTTTGCAGTGTTGTATTAGCTATGCGAGGATCCAATTTCTACACACCAATATTTTGTAATAAACTCAATTGTACCGGCCAGTAAAAATTAAATAACAATCACTCGATAAATCAACACAGTAACTATATTATAGCCTTCAAGCTGCTGAAGAGTGGGTCAGAGAGTGAGGACGGGCGGGATCTCACCCTTCTTATAGCGCATGCTGATGCAATCCTCTGATAACCTTGCTCATAGTTATCAACTTGGGAAATATTGTGCAACATATGTTTTGGTTTCGGGTTAGGTTTAAGGCCTATCAACCTTTGGAGGATTAATAAAGCTACCACAACAGATAGCATCTTTACTGACCAATCAGCAAGTATAATTCCAACCAGCAAGTACTGTATAGTTTAGGCTTGAACATTATATACTTCAAGACTACGGTAAACATATCGGTTATATATTAAGAGAGAGGCAGGGTAAAACACCGCTCCTGTGTCAGGTAAGTCCACTACGGGCTCACCATAGCCCTTGCTACTTGCCCCGCTCCTGTGCCAGGTAAGTTACGGGCTCACCATAGCCCGTGCTACTTGGAACTTGTTCCGAGTAGCTGAATCTATAACAACAGCAGGGTAAAACCTCTCGGTAGTACAGTTGGGTTCGCCCTCGACTCACAATCGGGAATCCTGGGTTTGAATCCAGGGGGACAGAAATGGCGGGACAAGTTTCTTTTCACCTAATGCCTCTGTTCAACTAGCCGTAATAGGTACTCGGTAGTCAACCCGTTCTCACACCCGGCTGTTTAAAGCAGCGGACCAGACGCATTCATTAATTTTAATATACTGTGTATTAAAAATTGGTTCTCATATATAAATTAATATACTTATACATAAAAATTATATGCATAGCTTAGCGTAGGTTAGGTTAGGTGTTTAGGTTCTGTTGGTAATTATTTGTTTTTTTATTAGTTCGTGGGTGAAGCATTTATAGAATTGTGGTTCGAACAGATGGCGTGAGCGAAGCACTTGTTCCTGAAGTGTTCGGACGTCACCAGTTGTGAGTCGTGTGTAAACCGTTTTTCATTCATAAACAGGGGGTTTGGAGACTGGATTAAAGAGCTTGGATCTTTATATGCGAGAACGGGTTGGCGATAGTTGAACTGTTGTGGGGTTCCATCCCTGGGAGTCAGTAGTTTGACCTTGGGAGTGACCTCGACACCAGCAGAACAGGTAGGAGCAACAGTCAAAAAAGGCTAATCAAACCCTTGCAATAATCAAGTATACATTTGACTTTAAGAAAAAGAAGGTAGTTATTCAGTTGTATAAATCTCTGGTGCGCTCCCATTTGGATTATTGTATCCAAGTATGGAAATCTCAGCTTCAGAAAAACATAGCTGCTCTGGAGAAAGTGCAACACCGGACAACAAAAATCCTTCCAGAGCTAAGTCAACTCCCATATCTGGAACGGTTGAGGGCCAAAGGGCTAACAACACTGCAAACCAGGCATGACAGGGCGGATCTCATTTAAACTTTTAAAATATTAAACAATTTGGTGATTGTTGATCCGGAGAATTTCTTCAAAAAGGTCAGATGCAACACAAATGAGGAGCAACAGTTTCAAGCTCAACAAGCAACAATGTACGACTGAGAATAGGAGATGCTTTTTCACCCACAGGGTTATAAACCCATGGAACTGCCTGCCCGCCGAAGCCATAAATGCCAAAAAACCTGTTGGGATTTAAAATACAGCTGGAAAAGATCAGGATAAAAATCCTGACAAGCCGCTGGCTTCCCAACCTCGTCAAGGCCACTAGAATTAGTAGCCCTTAGGTAAATTCAGTTATCTGAATGAAGTAATGACGATCATTCAAGGTTTAATTAAACAAATAAAAATCAAACCAAGTGAAGACAAAAGATGTACATTTGCAGAACTCATCTTAAATCAAATCAAAATATTACAAAAATGATTTCTAGGTAAACATGTATGCATATATGGTACTGGTACTAGGAAATCACAATAGCATGAACTTAAAAACAAAATGCCTCCCCGGGGACCTAAAGTGGTGGCTTGGTGCACATACAAAGTTGTTATCCCTAGCTGGAAAGAGTACATCTGTAGTTGGTACAACAAAATTTTTTCAATTCTTCATTCTCATTACAGTTGATTATGACTACTGTATATTATACAACTTTAGAACAGTAGTACCAAAGTGAAAGAGACAAGGAAATTGCTCCTAATCCACTTTCATATTTTTATGCACAATGACATATTTTAGGGTAATAAATTTATGGAATCTGACAATATATGCAAAGAAATGCCCATAGAGTAGAATTTATTATACATGATATGCCACCTGAACAAGCCATTAAAAATTACAATCTGATGAAGCCCTACGTTTAAATCTCATAAAAATCAAGCTTTGCTTTATTAAAAATAGTGTGCAAGCTTCAGCCTCACACGCGTGGTATCCGAGGTTTGAGTCTCCTAGAGCTCAGGTGAATGGAATGTTAAAATCTCATGTTCAGTAAAGTCAAATCTTAATCTATATTTTTTCTCTACATCATTGTCAACATTTCGTTATCTATTAAATCTTAAAAAAAGAATATTAAAGAGTATCTAAACTATTAAAAGGCACTACATTTATTGTTTACCTTAATTAATGTAAAAAACAAAAGAGAACTGCTCAGGGCTAATCCTTTACTACTATTATAATTTAGGTTATCAGGTGACATCACCTCTATTAGATCATCCATCCCATCATCCTTATTCCATTTTCTGGATGCAGAGTTGGGAGGAACTTGATGTTTCATGTGGTGGGTATCCAAACCTCCAATGTTAACACTGGAGATTCAGGGTGCTGATTCAGGGTTGCATCACTTGGTGCTAGGCAATTTGATCACCATGTCTCAATGCCATACAAAATTGTATTACTTAAATTATGAAAACTAAATAATGTTTGGCAACGAAAGTCCTACAAATCTTGTGTTTGATTAAGGGTACTGGTGTGGGCCGCTTTTGAGAGTCGATGGAGATGGTCAAATGCATGAGGAAGAAAGGGCCGTATGCTATTGATTTCTAGTAGTGTCAATCGATCTAATTTGGCATGTGTGCCTTCACTCTGGATAAATTCTGCTACAGATGACCGTAACTTGGAAATCCTGAGATCCCAAATATCCTGTAAATTAATAGGGGAAAAGTTAATGAATTGGTTTCTTTTATATATCTTTGTGTATACATGCAGTGGCTTGTGAGAAAATCTAGCCAACAAAGCCTACAGATAATCACATGTGAGAAAGACTGGCATGAAAGCAAGAGTTCAGATGGAAGCATACATCTGAGTTGAAGTTTTTATCATCATTGATGGCACATCAGACTGCCAAAATATTCTAAGCATATTTGTAGAGGTATTAATTACACAACTTGATTAAAGTGAAAAATTGTTAATAGCAGCAGTGTGGTTTGTTTTAGCCTCAAAAAGACACACAAACTTCTTTAGAATACTCAACTTCCTCAGAACATATCAAAGCCTCAATAAATTATCAACAAATATATTACAAACTATCCAATCCCCCCATCAAACAACCACCATGACTGCCACTAGCTGACAGCTCACCCTGGAAACCTCTGGTAAGCTGAAAATCAAAGGACAGAAATGGGAAGATACCAAGAGCAACTTTTATATTTTTATTTCAATACACTTCACACTTTATTTCCAAGTTGGCTTTCTTTGGAACCTCCCTTAAGCTTTCTCCCCAAAGTGAATTTGTAGATAGGACAAGAAGGCTGGAAATAAGAATTGCCTACAAGGAGAACATAAACAAAATTATGGAACAAACAAGGCTGGGTGGATGCAGTCTTTAAAGGAATGAAAATATTTGCTCTATAAGAATGTCATACAGTAATTACAAACTATTAGTCATTCTCTTCCAAAAACTGTTTTTTCTGACTACAGTATTGTTCACTGCCATTTCTCAGTCTCAGTTCACATATATAGCATGTAATCGGTAAAAATAAATTTAAAAAATATATATACAGTATACTTTTTAAAGAAAGCAGTTAGAAAATTCATCTAACTCACCTTGACAAGTGTTTTCACCTGTTGAGAATTTGGAATGTCTTCTGGAGCAGCTGACAACATCAATTGAGCAATCACAAGATAATGCTCACATGGCATTTCTGTGAATACCTGTTAATGCAAAAATAAACATTTAATTGTTATTATAAAGCATGCAAGGGTTTGGTTTTCAATATTTTATTCAAAATTACCTGAATATACCTTACTTGAGGGGCCCCATTTAACAGTTTTGAAGTACTTCTTGTCATTTAATTCCGCTGTAGTAGAACCTGCTTTACTTTATGATGGATAAATCTGATTATAAAATGATCTTTGCAAATGTTTCCAGTGCTCCTTCAGTAACAAATGAAATTAACTGAAATGTTATGGGACGATTTATCTCAGAGTTCCCAAAATGAAAGGATAAGTATATAGTCACTTTTGGTGTCTGTTCCTCTATATGGATAAGAAAGTATACTTAGATTTATCCCCACTTAGCATTTAATAAGCATAGATCTCACAGGACTGACTTTTTCTTGAGATATCATTGCAATGCTAAGTTCAGTGCTAATAATTTACCCAAGACCAGTGTAATTTGCCATAGACTTATTTTTCTGCCAAAATGTTTTGGGAAGTAAAGCTATCTTAAGGCATCACTTGTAAGCATGTCATGATATTCACATTAAGGACTCGTGCTGTAGTCTATGTGAATGGCAGCAAATTTATATAAAAATCCTGTCAAATGCAGTGATTTAAGTCAAGCGTGCAGCTGACAGTAGCCAATGTGTCAACTGTAGGTTCTTAATGTACAATACTTTGAATTGGTTGGCATACTACTTCTAGTGTGTGTGGTTGTATAAGTGATTTTATAGCATATATAACTGGCATAAGAACTATTACCAAGCAAGCAGTTGTGCCTTGCACCATACCTTTGACTGGCTTTCTTCTTCTTTTTTTTCTGTCAGCTTCTCTACGTCCATCCAATCGGGTAAAATTAGCCGGCATTTTCCCCGCTGACGAAGGTTTATGCCCAACCACATTGGCACCTCGATAGGCAAACCTATAGAATAATAAGTAAATTATAGCAAATATTTACATGTAAACAACATGCAATTTATATTTCTGTGTCCTGTAAGCACTAGATAATCCAAAGTCAGTATTGGGATAATCCACCTAATACATAGCTTCTAACATTTCATCATAGGTAAATTTACTGGCTGGAAGACCAACAGAAATTTCTAAGAATGAAAAACTACAGCACTCTGCAATCATCAAGTATTTAATGTAATGAAATGTAAGTAGCTCCCCAGTGCATTAGGCTCTTGTACCAAAGATACGTTTTCAACTCTGCCAAGACATTTATAACTCTGCCAGGCCTCTGGACAGACACAGGGCCTCTAAACACTAGAACCAGAGTGTGGTGTTCTCAAAGAGGTGAGTAAGAATGAGAATCTGAGAACACCCAGAAGCCAATAAAAAAATGCCCAGAAAGTAGCAACAGTAAAGGAAACCATGAATTTTAATTAAAGAAAGAAGCAAAATAAGACAAGTGGTAGTTTGCCAATGGTAAACAATCATACCAAGAGTACCCCAATACATATGCCACCAGGTGGTAGCTGAGGTTGCTTAGGGATCCAGCTGGCCTACACCCTCATTCACATGCTACCCAAAAGAAGTACCACATTTCTATGAAGGAGGACAATGAACAGAGAGGGGTACAGGGAGTCGCTGATGTATTATATTACAGTCGATGCTTGATATTTTTGGTGGCACTTCAGTAGCAATTACCAGTGCAAGTGAGGAAACTGGCTTTGCTGAAAAGAAACAGATTAATAAAAGAGCAGAAAAAGATGGAAGAGGCTTATCCGCGGGAGGATAAAGTGCACTGGCAGAAAAAGAAAAAGGAAGTTCCACCAATTTTAGTCTAGGCAAAGGCATCAACTGCAAATACCTCGTGTTGTGGAAAATGGGTGACATAAAATGCCAATCAATGATTCTACACCAAAGCGAAGAGATCCACTTGAGAAAGGTTGAATGTTGTGCATATCAAATGGAAAGAGGCTGTATCCACCTCCCTTATCAGATAAAAATGGGAGAGGCTGTCTTGGAGAATATATGACATCCAGAAACAAAGCTATATTCAAAAGTTCACCCTCACTGGGGTAGGAAGTGGTTGGAACCCTCTGTTAAGATAATGGGCCACTTATATGCAATCAAAGTGATGCCAAATTGCATAGCCCCCACAGGAGAGTGATGTGATAAAGCTCCATCTTATTTATTTATTTACATACAGTAAAAGAAGGTACACTGGGTTTGTGAGAGTATGTAACATTGGAGTTCTTACATTCATGCAAAGCCATTAACATGCACAGCATTTCAGGCAGAACTAAACTTGTGATATATACCAACACAGGCAATGGATAGCACCATTTTCTGGCTTGCAAACAGTAGTGATGACATGAGGTCCAAACCAACTAACCATCAAAGAAGGCCAAAACCTTGGTACTAAGAAGGAGACAATGAAGCCCCTCCTCAATATGTCTGCTGAAGTCTTTGGTCTGCAAAGTTCTAACCAAATGAAAGAGCCTGAATGTGATAACCGAAATGTCTCACTGTCATCCACTCCTGTGTCAAAGGCCTCAAGTGATGGTTACTGTTGTCACTGCTATGTCCTTTTTATGCGTTGCACTTATAACCTGTCTACTCATTCTTTTGCATCATGTATTTTTGGGATGTTTAAGGCTTCTTTGAGGTGCTGTGGGAGGGTGCATAGGAAGAAGCTACTGAGTGGGCATGCCTAAAAAGACAGTGCCGAGTGAACTGAAACATCCCTTTTTCCGGACAGCACCATGGTTGTTTCTATTTACATCCATTTATACTATTTTCGCAGGTCAACAAGATTCACTTGGGTTCAAGAGTAAGGAGTTTGCATTCATAGTTATGGGTCTTTTAATACGGATAAAGACCTGTTCTGTGAATAAGGTTACATATTCACAGGTCTTTAACTTATTAAAATTGTAATATAAAAATATAAACATACTTATTTTGAGTTTCCTATTTATATGTGCAAAGATGGAAAGAATGAATAGCATCATCTAGTAAAGGAACAAGAGGTAAAGAAAGGATTATGGTGAAAAAGTCTTATTGTATTCTAATGTCTGAGATGTCAAGAGGGTGGAATAAAAAAAAATGAGTTCTCACCTGGAGTAAAGGGTCCCACATCACCAGATATGAGATATAACTTTTCCTGAGAAAAGTTTGGCACTATGGTAATTGGAGACTTCTCTGCCAAGAATTCAATTTCAGTAGCATCCATTATGAATCTGCAAACAAGTAAGATATTAACATTTAATACATAAATATACTGAAGCTAATATAATGCTTTTGTGCGAATCCAGTAAACAAAACTGCCTACTGTATTTGTTGTTACGGAACAGCTGGATCAGGATTCAGACTGTACCAACGTTGTACCTGTTGTCTCTATCCAAGTGGCTTAGTCTGTTTTTACCAAATCTATTTATTTATTTATTTAAATATATACAAGGTACATTGGGTTTATGAGAGTACATAGCATTAATGTTTTTACATTCTTGCAAAGCCCCTAACATGCATAGCATTTTGGCAGGTCCTTAATTTAACAGATCATTTTAAGTAGGTAATTTGTAGCAAAATTTGAAGAATATTAACAAGTGCATTGTAAGAAAATTAATAGGTACATTGTAGTAATATTTAAGGATTATCAACAGGTACATTATAGCATAATTTGAGGATTATCAACAATAACATTGTAGCATAATTTGAGGATTATTAATAGGTACACTGAAGTAAAATTTACATTCAACATAACAACCATGATATAAGTTGATAAAAGTGATTACAATGGTGAAGTTGTATGGCTTAGGCACATATATTGGGGGAGTGGGTAGCACAAGATACAGTGCGAGTTTGAAGCATTAGGTAGAAAACTATGAGGATAAAATTAGGTACTTTTTGCAGGCAATGAGTCACAATAACGTGGTTAAAGTATGTTGACCACACCACACACTAGAAGGTGAAGGGACGACGACGTTTCAGTCAGTTCTGGACCATTCTCAAGTCGATTGTGTGAATCGCAATCGACTTGAGAATGGTCCAGGACGGACCGAAACGTCGTCGTCCCTTCACCTAGGTACTTTTTGGTTTTACTTTTGAATAAGGCATAGGCTGCACAGCTTTTAATTCATTAGGGAATGAGTTCCAAAGACTAGGTACCTTTATTTGCATAGTGTGTTTACACAGATTTAGTTTAACTCTGGGGATATCAAAGATATATTTATTTCCGGTGTGGTGATTATGGGTTCTATTACATCTGTCAAGAAGAATTTCATATCAGGATTTGCATTTAGGAACAAAGTTGTGGCACATGTAAATAGCACAATAGAATGTGTGGAGTTGGTTTATGTTTAGGGATTTAAACAGGAGGGTTGTGTGCTATCTGAAAACAGAGTTTGTTATTGTTCTGATAGCAGTATTAGATGACCGACAGTTGGAAAAGCTGAGCCCAGGAGTTGAAGTAACGGCCATACACTTCGTTAGGTAATATAGATTAAGCCACGTTGGCTAAGTACGATACGAATGGGTTCGTAGAGGCCGTACCTGGAGGAGCTGGACCTGAGTTCCCGCCATCAACACTCACAATGTAAACACAGCCACTCAAGTCCTCCCTAGAACTCTTCCTTTTGATTCAATTTTCCATTTCACATTAACGCCAATATTAACCCACGCGCTCTTATTCATAATACTCACAATTCTCACAATTATTATGTATTTTAGCATTGTGTTTCACATGGAATATTGTTAAAGTATTTATGGTGAGGCTGAAATATGAGGTAGTTCTGCGGGTGTGTGAAGCTGAGGGCAGCAGACGACGGAGGGGTAGGAGGGGGATAGAGAGGGGAAGTGTTGTTATTGTTGTCACAGCTGATCCAGGTGTTGTCACGAGTGTTGCTGTCCTCCCCCATGGCACTCTAGGGGCACCTGCCACCCCACACCGTTATCCCGGTGGTGCCCCAGTGCTTCCTGCAGGTCCCCAGCGCCGGTAGGCTCTCCTGGCGAGGATAATTACGCTGGCACGCTCGCCCAGAGATTATTGCATCATGGATGTGTAAACACAGCTGATCACGAGTGTCCCGGCTGATTGTTAGTGCATCAGCTGTTTCGAGTGCATCAGCTGTCTCGAGTGTGTCCGGTGTCTCGAGTGCCTCGGGTGTCTCGAGTGCCTCGGGTGTAGTGTGACAGTCCATCGAAGCGTGTGTGGAAGTGTTATTGTTCGTACACTTGGTCAAAGTTGTGAAAATATAGAAGACTTCTCTAGTATCGAAAAGGTTGTTTCCTAACACTTCCCAAGGTAAGTAGGGACCCCCCCCCCCTTTCCTTCCTTCCCCCTTTGGTGTTGCGGTGACATTCCCCCTACCCCCCCTCCGGTCCAACCACTTGGATTGGACGGTAGAGCGACGGTCTCGCTTCATGCAGGTCGGCGTTCAATCCCCGACCGTCCAAGTAGTTGGGCACCATTCTGTCCCCCCGTCCCATCCCAAATCCTTATCCTGACCCCTTCCAGTGCTATATAGTCGTAATGACTTGGCGCTTTCCCTGTTAACTCCCCCCCCCCCCCCCCCCGGTTAGTGTTGCGGTGACCGCACAACTTGTAAATAAGTATGTAATTAACAAAACCTTTAATGATATTTCAAATTCAGGTATCAGAGATATAGGGAACTAATCAGTTAAATCTAGTGACGCCTGACCTTTGCCGTTATCCGAATGGTCTTGTAATTACCACGAGGATTTGACTGTCCTCTGGTGTTGTAGTGACTAGTAGGTGGTGGTGATGGTTCTGGTGTTGTAGTGACTAGTAGGTGGTGGTGATGGTTCTGGTGTTGTAGTGACTAGTAGATGAATGGTGGTGTTAGTGATGGTTCTGGTGTTGTAGTGACTAGTAGACGAATGGTGGTGTTAGTGATGGTTCTGGTGTTGTAGTGACTAGTAGACGAAATGGTGGTAGTTCTGGTGTTGTAGTGACTAGTAGATGAATGGTGGTGGTGGTGGTAGTTCTGGTGTTGTAGTGACTAGTAGATGAATGGTGGTGTTAGTGATAGTTCTGGTGTTGTAGTGACTGTAGAGTGAGTGTTAAGAGAGCTGCACTCGGAAATAAGAGACCCGCACTCCACACGGAAATGGTGTGGAAATCCACAAGTGTTTCCAGGATTTATAATGAATTAAAGCTTCCCATCCATATTAATGATCAAAACATTAATTTCCTGTACAGATAACACCTAAGATAACATTTTAAAGCGCAAATCGCCCCAACAAGGGTATCCTGTAAATTGTATTGGTCTTGTATATGTGTATACAAGTCAACCAATCTTTGTAAAAATTTCTTGTATGTATGTACCTTACCTAAATAAACATTTATTTATTTATTTATTTATTTATTTATAGGCTGTGAATAGATCCATTGCTAATGGTATATCTGACAATTCTACAGTAGTCTATCCCTCATCAGCTTGATAAAACATCACATTCATAAAGATTTTCCAGTAGCCTAATAAGATACCACACCAGGATACCAGACGCTGTCCTTAGTGATTAAGTCCCAAATTGGGACTAGAATTTACCTATCGTTCAGCAATTTCAACTTCAAAATTTGTAAAAGATCCTATTAAGCTATTCATCAGTTTAGCTACAAGGAAAAAACTGATTTGGTGAGCGTGGAGAAGCCAGGAAGGTTGATTTAATTAGTAAAGTGATGATGGAGTGTGTGCGCGCGCGCGTGCAACCTTGATACTGATGCTGCAGATGTTATCTCCGTCCGCTGTGTTCATGGTTATCACAGGATTGTTGTGTAATCTACTACTTTATATTTGTGCATTATATTTTTTTTGTCCTGAAATCTGCAATTTTTATATACTGTTGCCAGTAGTATTAAAACTGTAGTGTACATTATATTGTACTATAGTTAATATATAGTTCAGCTATAGTTAATATAGCTGAAAGTTGCATTTTGTATGCACTATATTGCTAAATTTGGGATTGACAGCAATCATTATTCTTCCGTTGTTGAATGGTGTTCTCTGGTCTCTGGTTTGTCCACGTCGACTTTCTATTAACTCTGACATTTTCTTTGAAATTGATTTTCTTCCTTGATCAGGCTTGCTCGTATTTTCTTCTAGTAGCATTCATATTATTAGTTATTATTAATATACATATTTTGTATTAAAACTGAATAAGGACAACGATGGTTTGGATGACTAAGCAAACTTGACTAGCTTCCTTTGTTTAGCTTGATAAGCCTGCTGTCCAACTACTTGGGATGGACGGTAGAGCGACGTACGTGCTCGCTTCATGCAGGTCGGCGTTTAATTCCCAACCGTCCAAATGGTTAGGCATCATTCCTTCCCCCCGTCCCATCCCAAATCCTTATCCTGACCCCCTTCTCAGTGCTATATATCCGTAATGGCTTGGCGCGTCTCCTGATAATTTACTTCCCTTGTTAAGCCTGTTTTTTCGCATTTTTCCGAAACTGATTTTTTAAGAGTCGAGCAGTTCTCACTGTCAGGTGTGGGAGAGCTGATCATGGAGGCCTATACATATCACGAGTTTTCCCTGGATTCGAACCCTGAATTCTTGATTGTGCGTCGAGAACGAACCCGACTATACTACTGGGACCCTCTTGTTCCTTGTATACTTGTTCCTTAACATGAAATCGCCTGCATGTACTTGCGGGGGTTGAGCTCTGGCTCTTTGGTCCCGCCTCTCAACTGTCAATCAACTGGTGTACAGGTTCCTGACCCTACTGGGCTCTTATCATATCTACACTTGAAACTGTGTATGGAGTCTGCCTCCACCACATCACTGTCTAATGCATTCCATTTGTCAACTACTCTGACACTGAAAAAATTCTTTCTAATGTCTCTATGGCTCATTTGGGCACTCATTTGTGCCCACATGAATGCAACCTCCCCACCCCACCCCCCACACATACAAATGTGTGTTGGGGGGGGAGGGGTGCCAAGTGGCAGTAGTGTATCAGTCATGTAGGGGACACTCTAGCATGACAACGGTGCCAAGGCTCTTCCCAGAATAGCTGTGGTGTATCACTCCTGGATTATGAGGTTTATTTATTTATTTATTTATTTATTTATTTATTTATTTATTTATAGTTAATTTGTAGCAAAACTGAAAAATGTTAACAGGTACATTGTAAGAAATGTTGAAGAAAATTAGTAGGTACATTATAGTAAAATTCGAGGATTATCAACAGGTTCATTTGTAGCATAATTTGAGGATTATTTCTAGGTACATTGTAGTAAAATTTGCGTCCAACATAACCATGATGTAAGATGATGGCAGTGATTACAACCGTGAAGTTGTATGTCTTAAGCACATATTTTTGGGGGAAATGGGTAGCACAAGATACAGTGCGAGTTTGAACTTAAGGTTAAACCTAAAGTTAAGATCAAGTTTGAAGTGTGAGTTTAACGTGTCACTAAGGGTCGAAACATGAGGTACGCCTCGTTATTCATGCATTTGCATTCGATAAGTCTATCCTGAAAGTTTGGTTTGTGATGCTGGGACCTCATATGCAAGAGATGTGCCAATGGATGAGAAGAAACTATTGAATTTAGAAGAATTTAGAAGGGTTCAGAGTAGGCCATCGTCACCAGTTAGGAATAGAGCATTTTGATTAGTTTTTTTTCTTTTATACTGGGAAATGTGTTCCGTGTTTTTTTTCGTCACACTCATTTAATGAAATTGTTTTCATGGGTTGTTTTGGCTCTTATTATCTTTGATAGCGTTGAGGAGTTCCTCTTAGACAGTTGCCCGAAACGCATTGCGTAATAGTGGCTTTAGGCACTGTATGTACTAGCTCTATCTATATATCAATCCATTAATGTAACATCACTTGTATGTATGTACCTTACCTGAATAAACATATTTATTTATTATTTATTTAATTCTCATTAACAAGTATCCCTTTGCATTTTTGTTAGATTTAACTGTTTATCTTTTTGGTTGTGACTTGTTAGCATTGATAGTTTGCCTGGACTTTTATGTTGCAATTGATTACGTATAGTGCCGTCTCGCTGATGCGTTGGTGGTGTTTATTATATTAATGCTGTCACCACGTGCGGTTAGGCTTGGTGTGGGCACTTGTGTGTGATAATTCTCCCTTATCGCAGACAGGAAGTCTGTGCTTGGCCATAACGACGTGTCTAGGGCTCTGGGGCCAGATTCACGAAAGCAGTTACGCAAGCACTTACGAACGTGTACATCTTTCCTCAATCTTTGACGGCTTTGGTTACATTTATTAAACAGTTTACAAGCATGAAAACTTCCCATTCAACTGTTGTTATTGTTATAAACAGCCTCCTGGTGCTTCGGAGCTCATTAATTGTTTAATAATTGGAAACAAAGGTGCCAAAGATTGAGAAAAGATGTACAGGTTCGTAAGTGTTTGCGTAAGTGCTTTCGTGAATCTGGCCCCTGGCCAACTGCTGACCTTCAAGATGCAACCTACAGGTTACCTATTTGAATGCTAGGTTAACAAAGGCATCAGGTGAAATGAGACATGCCCAACCGTTTATCATCCCAAAAGTTCTAATCTCTGTTGTTAGTAGAAATTTGGTCAGTGTTGTATCTTGTATATTATAAGTGTCAGGTGTATTTATATTTATCCCTGATCCTTTTTGTTTTTAGTTTTATAAAATACTGGGAACACTAACAGGAAATTACATTAATTAGCTTTTTATTATTATTATTTTCTACCACAGACGTGGCCACACACTTACAATGCTAATCAGCATATATATATATTAATTTTTTTCTGTCCTCCATGGACAGAGTGAGAGATCTATTAAACATACAGTTCAGGGATTTATTGAACAATCAACCACAGAAGGTGATTGTAGTGCTTTTAAAATGCTAATCTAACCTACAGACATAAATACGTGGATACACAGATTTACGTCTGCCCTACATAAAGTGTTGGATGTGTCTTTTACATAGTGCCACTAATGTGCATTTGCAAAAAGTGAAATGCAATTCTGAAGCAGTGTATGTTGCCTTTGCACATGTACGTTTTCTTAATCTAATAATTAATAAAAGAGAAAACGTTTATGAGATAAAAGGTACACTAAAGTATTTCTTAAGGTATTATGTAGCGCGTTGTTTGAATAGAATCAATGATGCATGCAAAGATTTCGACAGTCTGAAATAAAGGGTATTATTTCATTGTATATTTTTTACAATTACAGACCCTTATAATTATAAGATTGCGGACAAAACATGATAGAACTGATCTCATCCTCATAAAGACATCTGTTTTAAAGAAAGGTCATTCATTAATTTAATCATAATTTTGCAAGTATTTACCTACTTATAAGTTTCTTAGATTAAGGACTTGCCCGAAACGCTGCGCGTACTAGTGGCTTTACAAGACTGTAATTACTATGCTATGTATCCTCACAATCCCAATGTATCTTCTTGTATATATATAAATAAATAAATAAAGGTCAATCATCACAGAATTGAGGGTCTTCAGGGTTAACAACACTACAAATCAGACATGATAGGGCTGATCTCGTCGAAACCTTAAGTTGGAATGTCACCCAAACAAGGAACAATGCCAGGCAGAAAACGGGGGATAGTTTTTTTTCCACCCATAAGGATATTGACCCCGTAGGAGCGATAGAGACCAAGATATTGCCACAGTTCAAAATCCAAGTGGATAAAAATCATCGGGATAAATGGAGAGGAGAAGGAGACCTTTTGACAAGCCGCCACATTCCTGTCCCCATCAAGGTCTCTAAAGAGATAATTCTGAGGGTCCTTATCTATGATAAGAGATCATGGCCCTCGGGTAAAATACTTGAAATATACTGAACAGTTTAGACGATATTAATCTAGAGCAACTCTCCAAATGTTTAACCGTGAATTACATGATGTTTAGGTAACTTATTATGCACTAAACACCCTAACCGTGTGTGCGGAGGTGGAACAATAATGCACTGCATTTTGTACGCTATGGTCCCATACGGGCAAAATATATGGTACTATCATAATCTTATATTAAAGTTTTTTTGTGCTTAATTAGTGTCATTGGATTATAGCTGCTATGGAAGTGGGAATAAGTTTCGTAAGGGCGTGATTATAATGCTAACGCCTGTTTTCAATTTTTTTTTTTTGATTTATTTATATATACAAGAGTTGTTACATTCTTGTACAGCCACTAGTACGCATAGCGCTTCGGGCAGGTCGTTAATCCTAATTTTTCCCTGGAATACGACCCGTCAAATCGTTGTTACAACCAAGTACACATTTTACTGTTGGGTTAAACAGAGGCTACAGTTAAGGATTGACGCCCAGTAAATCCTCCCCGGCCAGGATACGAACCTAGGACAAAAAGCGCTCGAGAAACACCAGGCGAGTGTCTTATAACCACTACACCATGGGGATTGTGGTGCGTCTGCCACTACCGTTTAGCTGCGTAATTACTATTAAGTTTTAGTCTGGTTTTTTTCCCCCACACCTTGCCCGAAACGCTATGCGTATTAGTGACTTTAGGTATTGTATGTACTAGCTCTATCTGTAAATCCAACTTTATGTTTGTAACTCATCTTCTATGTACTCTTACCTGAATAAAAATTAGAATTTAGTGTGTTCCGCTTACTGTTCATTAGCGTTAAGCGTAGCAGGGAGTGGCTGGCCCGACCCCCAACGGTTGGGAGGGGGGGGGGACGCGGATACTGGTTTTTTAAATTGCTTGTACCTGTTCTGCCTTTGATGTGAGTGATGCATTTCTCCTCAGGTTATATATATATTTGTTAATTAAAATAATATATATATAATTTGGCAAGCTAAAGTAATACATTTGTTATACGCATGGATTAAACCTACATGCCAACTGGATCATGCCACGGGATAGGATACACTGAAGAGTTGGACATAACCGACCATTTGAGTCGTTAGAGGCAACACTAGTATAACCAGTAATACCAGAACAACAAATTAAAAAAAAACATGCTAGGCTCCGCAATTAGTATTTATGTCAAAGAAGTCGAGATTCCCCTAAGACTAGAGAGGAAATTCCGA